>NW_021703778.1:57193575-57368781 GCF_005190385.1 Monodon monoceros | reverse complement strand
AAAAAAAAAATGGTTCTGATGAATCTAGGGGCAGTACAGGAATAATGATGCAGACATAGAGAATGGACTTGAGGACACGGGGAGGGGGAAGGGTAAGCTGGGATGGAGTGAGAGAGTGGCATTGACATATATACACTACCACATGTAAAATAGATAGCTAGTGGGAAGCAGTTGCATAGCACAGGGAGATCAGCTCAGTGCTTTGTGACCACCTAGAGGGGTGGGATAAGGAGGGTAGGAGGGAGAGGGCAGGGATATGGGGATATGTGTATATGTATAGCTGATTCACTTTTTTATACAGCAGAAACTAACACAACACTGTAAAGCAATTATACTCCAATAAAGATGTTAAAAAAAAAAAAAAGAAAGACTGCCATGATAGATTAGTGCTCCATCCTGTGGGCAAGGGATGGGATCCCCTAGGGGGAGGAATCAGGAGATTAGGACTGGACAATCTGGCGGTGTGAGGTAGGAAATATTGTTATCATGTCCGTAGAAATGTATATTTTTATATGTATGAGGCAGCATGTTAATTAGATGAAAACTAATGCTTGAGTCCCTGTACCACTATTTGTATTACCTTGGTTAGCCTCCTTGAGCTTTAGTTTCTTTGTCTAGAAACTAATAATAATGATACAAGAAATTAATATTTATATAACATTTTTTTGAATTGTAATATTGCTATACAAATATTAGGTGCTAGTAAATTATACCGGCACTAGTAGCACCCCCTTCATTTAAAGGTAAGGAAACTGAGCCTCAGGATGGTCAATAGCCATTTCCCCAGGTTCACAGTGCTGGGTATCTCTTCACCCCAGCCCAGATCTCATTAGATGAGATCACAGAAGGTGCCATGTGAGCTTCCTCTTCTTCATTCCTAGTTTACAGCAGACGTTGCTGATTGATCAAGGCATTGTTTCTTGTTGGGTCTAGATACAGCATTAGAAATCTTCTGGACATATCCTTCTAGCTGTCACTATAATGTTGTTGGATGTGGCATGTGAGATGGAACTCTTAGCCATCTTAATGTCTAATTGACCCTGAAGCTGATGCAAAATAAGTTTACATATAGTGCTTCCTACTTGAGATGCTCTTATTGTACTAAAGGCATCAGGAAATTTGTTTCCCCAAGATAATCTGACAGTTCAGAAAAATTGAATGAATGCTGAACACAGCGTGGCTCCTTCCATGGAGCCATGGAAAACAGGAAAGAACTCCCTAACGTTAGAAAACGAAGTATAATGACACTATAATTGTTCATTTTGCTCTGACTGCTGCGGCATTCCCTCGTGGCATCTAAGCTCCCTGGATAGCCTGATATACTAAAAGTTAGTAAAGTAAATTACCTTTTAAACTGCAGTTTCTTATTCTGGCCTAGGCAACTTTGGCAATACCCATTGTTTAATTGTTGAAGTCAGATTCCTACTGTCAATAGATCTTTTATTCCTCTTTTCTTTTTGACCTACTGAGAGGGAAACTCCTTTTCCTTGTTTCTCTAATAACCTTGATGTCTTTGTTCAGGTTATTGTGTGTGTTTAGTATATGTATACATTTTTATTGTGTTGTATGGGTGATATATATTATATGACGTTAGTAACTTTTCTACATGTGTTCAGCATATTTTATACCAATAATTAATTTTTTCCAAAGACCTGATTTATGCTATGTTTTGAACCATGTTGTAGAATATCCATTATAGCAGTCTGTATTTTTTGTCTTATTTTAGATGGCTTGTTTGGCCTGCTGTTGTGAATTGAATCCAGTCAAGATATTGCATTTTGAATCATCAGAAAGTATTCTCTATGATTTCCCAATGCATTTTTACTTATTCTTTGAACTTTTATCAGTCTAGGCAGTTTACTGGGCTGGGTTCATCAGATAATTGTCAGCTAGGTGCCAAGTCAGCCTTCTTCACATGGATGATTTGGGTGATATAGGTGACAGTTGATAAGTCAGTTCCATCCATCCATGTACAGGAACACTGCTGAATGTCACCCTTGCTGATTTCCAGACCCTAATGCCTCTAGAAACACATATGTGAATTCTGTGAAGTACCAGATTAGGAAAAAAAGTGACTTCTTTGCAATAAAAATAATAAATAACAAAACCTAAAATGAAGATGGGAACCTAAACCCTTAGTTCTAAAAACAGTACTCTATCTTAAAGTGTTTTCCTATGCTGAAAAGTTTAAATGGTTTCATCACCATAACCCATATCCTCACACTAATGTTAATTTACTCACACTAATATTAATTTACTCACACTAATGTTAATTTACTCACTGTCATTATTTAACTACTAGTAAAATATTTTCTTCAAGAGACGGATATTGTATGAGCCTCACTTATACATTGTCTCTTCATTATGCCTTTGTTAAACATTTACGTTGGCAAGTAGAGGAGAGAATTATTACTTGTTTTCTCCATAGAGAAATGATAGAATATATTCTGACCCATTTATCTTTAAAGAAAATGTGTTTAAATATTTACTGTATATTTTGATTTTGAAACAGTGTATTATAGTGAAAGATATCATAGGATAATAATAGAGAAACAGATTCAAGGCTCAGTTCATTTCGCTATATGATAAAGAAAATTACCTCATGTTTTTTGCCTTCCCTTAATTTGTAAATTAAAAATAATAGCCCTTTTTTTTCTGAAGGAGTACTATAAGACTTTTAGGTAATGGATGTAAAACCACTTGTCTTCTTTGCAAAGTAATACTATCACTAAGGGATGGAAAACATTTTTTTTAACATCTTTATTGGAGTATAATTGCTTTACAATGCTGTGTTAGTTTCTGCTCTATGAAAAAGTGAATTAGCTATACATATACATATATCCCATTATCTCCTCCCTCTTACGTCTCCCTCTCACCCTCCCTATCCCACCCCTCTAGGTGGACACAAAGCACCGAGCTGATCTCCCTGTGCTATGTGGCTGCTTCCCACTAGTTATCCATTTTACATTTGGTAGTGTAATATATCCATGCCACTCTCTCACTTTGTCCCAGCTTCCCCTTCCCCCTCCCCATGTCCTCAAGTCCATTCTCTATGTCTGCATCATTATTCCTGTCCTGCCCCTAGGTTCTTCAGAACCATTTTTCTTTTTTTTTTTAGATTCCATATGTATGTGTTAGCATATGGTATTTGTTTTTCTCTTTCTGACTTACTTCAATCTGTATGACAGTCTCTACGTCCATCATCCAACCACCTCACTACAAATAACTCAGTTTTGTTTCTTTTTATGGCTGAGTAATATTCTATTGTATATATGTGCCACATTTTCTTTATCCATTCATCTGTCAATGGACACTTAGGTTGCTTCCATGTCCTGGTTATTGTAAATAGAGCTGCAATGAACGTTTTGGTACATGACTCTTTTTGAATTATGGTTTTCTCAGGGTATATGCCCAGTAGTGGGATTGCTGGGTCATATGGTAGTTCTATTTGTAGATTTTTAAGGAACCTCCATACTGTTCTCCATAGTGGCTGTATCAATTTACATTCCCACCAACAGTGCAAGAGTGTTCCCTTTTCTCCACATCTGCTCCAGCATTTATTGTTTGTAGATTTTTTGATGATGGCCATCCTGACCAGTGTGAGGTGATACCTCATTGTGGTTTTGATTTGCATTTCTCTAATGATTAGTGATGTTGAGCATTCTTTCATGTGTTTGTGGGCAATCTGTATATCTTCTTTGGAGAAATGTCTATTTAGGTCTTCCACCCATTTTTGGATTGAGCTGTTTGTTTTTTTGATATTGAGCTGCATGAGCTGCTTATATATTTTGGAGATGAATCCATTGACAGTTGCTTCATTTGCAAATATTTTCTCCCATTCTGAGGGTTGTCTTTTCTTCTTGTTTATGGTTTCCTTTGCTGTGCAAAAGCTTTTAAGTTTCATTAGGTCCCATTTGTTTATTTTTGTTTTTATTTCCATTTCCCTAGGAGGTGGGTCAAAAAGGATCTTGCTGTGATTTATGTCATAGAGTGTTCTGCCTATGTTTTGCTCTAAGAGTTTTATAGTGTCTGGCCTTGCATTTAGGTTTATAAATCCTTTTTGAGTTTATTTTTGTGTATGGTGTTAGGGAGTGTTCTAATTTCATTCTTTTACATGTAGCTATCCAGTTTTCCCAGCACCACTTATTGAAGAGGCTGTCTTTTCTCCATTGTATATTCTTGCCTCCTTTATCAAAGATAAGGTGACCATATGTATGTGGGTTTATCTCTGGGCTTTCTATCCTGTTCCATTGATATATATTTCTGTTTTTGTGCCAGTACCATACTGTCTTGATTACTTTAGCTTAGTAGTATAGTCTGAAGTCAGGGAGCCTGATTCCTCCAGCTCTGTTTTTCTTTATCAAGATTGCTTTGGCTATTCAGGGTCTTTTGTGTTTCCATACAAATTGTGAAATTTTTTGATAACACTTTTTTTAAATTGCATATTATGGATCCAGCAAAATAATCGAATAAGTGGTTTGAATGAAAACAAACTAAACCTCGTTTTAATTTATTTGCTTTGTGGGTGATAAGGTGGAAGTCTGGGAGAGCTGAGAGGAATATGAAATATTAGGTGGTTTGTAGTTATATTAACATGGATTAGAAAACTACAGAGAATACCACAAGTGAGAAATATATTTAATAAAGTATGAATTAGAGGAAGAGTAAAAGTGGGAAAATGGCAAATGAGCCAAAAGGGAAAAACTAATATACACCTAAAAAGAGAGAGGTGAAAATGTTATGGAATGATAGCCCCTACTTGTGATATTTTATATATTATAGCCGAAAACCTTCAACTATACCTGGCCTTTTACTAATTACAGGAAAAAATCAGGATATTATCTTTAATCTGCCTTATTGCCCAGATAAAATTAAGTCAATTGCCAGAGGTTCCTCAGCCCTGCTCTTGACATTTAATGTGGAATCCTCTTCACTGTTCTTCAAAATCTAAACAAAGCTCCATTTAGTAGTTCAAAATCTACTAAACAAAGCCATTTTGGTACCAGATTTGTTTTACACTTCTGCCAGATAAAAACAAATTTACTTATTGTCCTGTTAAAATGGTTTTATTTTGCTTTGCTTTGCTTTTGAGTAAGTGGATTGGACCATTTGCCTCCTTCCTGCCCTACACCCCTACCCTAAATTTTCATTTGGTATACAATCTCAGATGACTATTTCTCTGCTTCTCTCCCCCTACCTTTTCCATCTTTCCCCAGCTCTCTCTACTGTTCTCTCCTCTGTGTCTGTATCTTTATCTCACACGTTTCTTTTCTTTGTGCCTGTATCTGCACTGAGGCCTCTGTGTCAGTATGCAGTTTCCTTACCCTTCTGGCACTTTTCTTTCTTTTTTGTCATAACTGGCTTCACAGTATGGAAAAGGGAGAAAAACTCAGAATCTGGTAGTAAAAGTCATCTAGTATCAACCCTGCTGTTTTTTTTTTTTTTACCTCTTCATCTCAAATCAATCCCTTAATATCTTCACATCAGTTTTCTAAACTCCAAAACGAAAATGTTAATATCTGTCCTATATCCAGTGATGTGATGGAGCCAGCTACCACCAGCTCATGAGAGCCAACTGTTTGCATCTCTTCCTGGCTCCATGATTAGTGACATCACTTGGTTCCTTGAAGCTAGTTATGGTGGGAGTATTCACACCATAAAAATGAGCAAATGGTACAAATGAGGTTTTGGTTGTTTGTTTTTAGAGCAGATTGTTAAACATTTATCAGCACACAACTGCAAATATCACATGAGGTTGCAGTGAGGCTAAAATGAAAATAAATGTGAAGTGCTTTAATGGGACGAAGAAGTGCTTCACAATACTCATCAGGTGTCATTTTATTCTCCTCAATCCTGTCAACTCATCCCCTTTCCTTCCTGTGCATGCCTATATAGCAGTAGTATTTTATATTATTAATTAGAATATGTCCCCACCATAAATCTAGGTCATGTGCTTTTACTGTGGAAAGTTTGCAACTTTGTAGAAAAGTTCAATATGCACAAAAGAAAATGTTTTCACGTAACACAAGGAGGCTTTGTGAAGACCCTGCATATCAAAAGTGTTCAATATGTACTTATTCAGTTGAATCAAGTTGAATAAGCTTGAAACCAATTAAATAACAACTAGCTTTGGCTGCCATTTTGCCTTTCTATTTTTGGCAGATATGGGGAATTGCGATGAATTTGTGGTGAGGTTGTCTCCAAACCCTCCATTGTTAAGGTTTTTTTCCCCCACTTTATAGTAAATAACAAAAAAATTGGCTCAAAACACTTCCTACTCACCTGTGTTATATTACTACAAGGGGAGATAATATTATTTTTACTAAGTGGCCCTTCTGCAATTCACAAATTGGCAAGAGTTTAATATGAAGAGTGAAGAAGAATATCATTTTCAATTGAAAGCTGAAAGGAAACCTAGTAAGATAAATGTAATTAGCTAAACTGGAACTTGGCCAGACTCCTGACATTTTTTTATTTAAAAGAATACCAAGTAAACACAAATTAAATGCACTGTGCCTGTTCTTAAGGATGTCAAAACAAGACATATTAAAGGATATTTATTAAAATAGTGCAAGCATTTACCAGGCTGACTTTATAAGAACTGATTTTTCCCAAAAGCAATGCTGAAAATTTTAAACATTAAAGTCATAAGGATGAATAGTTTAGTTTGAAGCCATATTTCTGTTTTTATTTTTGTTGAATTTTTAAAATTTCTAGATTAGATCACTGTGTCATCCAAATAAGCTTAAACATTTTAACTAATAACTATATCAGCTTAATACTGTGTATATCTCAATCCCTTATCTAAATACGAGGACTATTTGCAGTAAAACAAAGGGCAAAAGTCACATCTTTAGAGATAAGTAGGCTCATTCCTATATTCAGAAAATTCTTTTGAAATCACCTTACTGATAATACAAATAAAATAAATATAGCAAAAGAACTTTTTTTCTAGTGCTAAAATAATAAAGGAAATCAGAATTAGAAGGAAAAATTGGCCAATACTTAGGTTTCTACTAAATTTTACAACTAAATAGAATCCTTAAAAACCAGGAAAGGAGCCTTCTTAAAAGCAACAATAGAAATATTTCTATAAATATCTCTTTACATAACACAACAGCTTTAAAAACCTATTCTCTCTTTCATGCTACATAACATGAAAATACTGCAGCACCTACAGCCTGGGTTGAGGCAGCTCATTAGCTGAGCTGTCTCTGTATGTGTGTCTGCCATCAGCATCTGGTGAAAGGGGAAACACTGACCCTGCCAGATTTGGGTCATGAGGTCAACAGGTCTCATTTATTATTCAAAATTGCTTTCTGACCTTTTATCTGCTAGGTCAAAGGATGTTGTATTCTAGTTGGCTGAATTTTTTAATGATGAAGCCACTATCCTGCCAGATAATAAAATTACTTCTCCCTTCTACTGGGCTATGATAGTCCCTTCACCTATCTAAAAATGTAATATTCTGAATCATTGGCTGTGGAAATTCCTCAAAAGAAAGCCATTAGTTTCAATTTTTCTTTTTTTCATATCTAGAGATTTAAATGATACTGACTGTTGACACTGGCTGAAGTCATTCTCTTGGCTGTGATTTGAACCTCTCAGCCCACATTTGGAATTCCACCACTTCCTGTGGGGCTTCTGTACTCCACAGAAACTAGAACACACCATACTGACTGTCTCTGAGTTTGGATAATCATATTATATATTTCCAAAGCAAAAGAGGGTGAAATCAAATGGTGTTAGATTTTTACTGGTTAATATTTGTTTCAGGAAGAAAAATTAAGTGACAGACAGATATGTAGCATGCCTTCCAACTCAGAGGATGTTTGGGAGCATTCTGTATTACACAGGTTTTTCATCATCCAAGAAAAAGAGTTTTATAAACCACTTTGTTATTTTCTATGTCTCATCTCATAAAGCATAAGGAAAGAGAAGCAGTTTAAAACCCACTCAAATAGAGAATAGATTTGAAATTATCTGAGCATCTAGCACTACACTATAAAAGTAACTATAAACATTTAACAAGCTATTTTGCAGATAACTGAGACTCCTTTAATAGCAGATTGTGTAGTTGTGCAAATAGACAATGTTCCTAAGGAATGATTTTATCTTTTATAAAACAGAAAGTGAAAGGTCACATTGGTGCTGCCCTTGGAGCAGACATATGTGATGTGACCATGTGCTTTGTGACACAGTGTATGATGAATAACGCTGACAAGCTAGTAAACAAATAGTGGAGAATATGTGGCATTCATGAGCCCAGTGAGGCATTAATATACTATACAGATAAAGTTACAACTCTAGTCTTGAATATATAGCTTTGTCATCATTATGAAATTACCTGCTACTGACTCTGTGTCTTTGTGTATTTATACATAGTAGTGTATACACACACAAACACAGAGATAGATGTAGAACAATTCATTTGGGGATAGTCTAAAAATGTCAGGTGACACTTATGGGACATTCCAAACAACCACACTCTGTCCTTTCTCTCAATATGCTCAGCAGCAGGGCTTCCCTGGTGGCGCAGTGGTTGAGAGTCCGCCGGCCGATGCAGGGGATTCGTGCCCCAGTCGGGGAGGATCCCACATGCCGCGGAGCGGCTGGGCCCGTGAGCCATGGCCGCTGGGCCTGCACGTCCGGAGCCTGTGCTCCGCAACGGGAGAGGCCACAACAGTGAGAGGCCCGCATACCGCAAAAAATAAATAAATAAAAATATGCTCAGCAGCAGATGGCCAGGTGGTCACTTCACTTCCTCCCTTCCCCACCCTGACCTCACAGGACTGTGATATTAAATGGAGAGCAACTGCCCAATAGGTCAGAAGCTTCCTGCCCAGCAGATTATGTGTGTGCATGTCTCTGTGTGTGTGTGTGTGTGTGTGTGTCTATTCTGTGTCTTCTTCCATATCTGAATTTCTTCCGTATCTGAATTACCACCCTGTATCTATTTTTTACCACTCCCTTCATTGGTGCCTTTCATTAGCAGAATCCTATTCAAGGGAATTTCCACCTCTGGTTTCCTTTCTTTGTCCAGATACCTACTGTTTGAATCTTAAAGTAATTGTTTTTATATGGTGACTCTATGATTCATAAATGGAATCCTGATTTTTTAGTTTGATTTGAATATAGCATTATAATTACATGTTTGTACAGGGAAACAAATTTATGGTAAAAAAAATTATGTCCACTTATACCCTAGAAAGGGAGATATGACTTTCTCCCTGTACTCATCTCTGTACTCTGTACATAGTTGCTTAAAGGCACTTTCCCCAGAGAAGGTGCTGGAAAGAGGAAGGTGGAGAGTGGGTTTGATCAGATCTCCCCTCTAGCTATTTTTTACACAGCAGTCAGAATGATCTTTTCAAAATGTAAATCTAACCCTGCCACTCCCTGCATAAATTATTTTGATGTCTTCTCATTGCAGTTAGGATATGACACAAAATCCTTAATGAGTTCTATTAGGCTTATGGTTTGATCCCTATGTCTCTCTAGCTTCAGTCCTTGCCAGTTGCTTTCCCATTTTCTGTGCTTCAAGCATGCCGGCCTTCTCCCAATTCCTAGACTGGGCCAAGCTGCTCCCTGCCTCAGGACTTTTTAAAAACTTTGGCAGGGTGCTCATTCAACCCGTGATCTTTCCCATCACCCATTTTTCACCTAATTTCTACCCTTTCTTCACCTAATTTCTACCCTTTCTTCAGGTCTTACTTTACAGGTTGCTTCCTTAAACAGGCCATCTCTGGCCTCCAAGCTTCCTTATATTTACTTCATTATCCATTTTCACAGTACCCTGTGATTTTCTTTCAGATCACTTATTTTCATGTGTAATTAGTAATTACTTTCACATGTAATTAGTAATTATTTATACTTTTTTATGTTTATATAGCTATTATGATGTGTGTGAGTAGAGTCTGCTACTTTCAGTACCTTAAGTTTAAATTTCCTTCTTGATAAGTGGAGAAATATGTACCTACTTGGCAGGGTTGATTTAAGGATTAAAGGACATGATATGTATAAAATATATATATATATATATATATATATATATATACATATATGTGGCAAAAAACAAACCTTCTGAGAACTGACTTAATAATTTTTTTGACTTCCTAATTTTTAAAGAGTCTATCTGCTGCATTCTAGTTATCTTAAGAAACAAAATGGTCTTGCCATTCCCCTTGTTACATGTTCCAAAACCATTCTGTACTCACACAGCGTGACCTTTATCACGTGATGGTAATTCCTTGTTCAGTCTCTTCCCTGTTAAACTGTAAGATCTATGAGGACATCAACCATGTCTATCTTTTTATTGTTTTCTCCTCCCAGCACCTTGGATAGTATCTGATTTACTAAGGTCTCCCAAATATGTAAATTGTTGAATGAATAAAATATTGAATAAATACAATGTTGAATGAAATAAAATCCCTAAGAATAAATAATGTCATACATACCTAACTTCCATGTAAACTGTTCTTACCTAGATGTGTATGTGTTCTGTATGCTCAGGGCTCAGCTGTTGGTTCTCTTTCTTCCCTAAGTTTCCCCAGATTCTTTCTAGAGCTTCTTGCCCGTCATTCCCAGCCTTCTCTGTGTTGGTATTAAGAAGATGAACACACAAATGTAAGAACTATTTGCATTGCTCTCCATATGCTAATATCTCTATGTTAATTCTGAATCCTAAAAATGTCTTCTGTAACTACCTATGACTTACAAATCCCTTCCAGCAAATGGCTCTTCCATTTTTAAGTACCCAGAACTGGCTTTTTTTGAATCTTATAATCAGTTATAAACTACCGAACAATATGTAATGTTTTACAATCAAGCTATACACGTTTCCCCAAAAAAGCACAGTTCATGACATGGTCAGAAAATGATTAACATTCACTACAGATGGTTCCTTCAGTGCTTACTTTTTCACCTCACCCCAATTCCCATTGCCTTTATAAATTAGTAAATGGAGCTTGTCAAAGATTAATGCCTTGCTTTCTCTTTTCGGTGACTAACTCTCTCTCCTCAAAATCACTTTCTTTGAAGTCAGCCGAAATTCTGCACATGGTCCAGATGCACATCAGGAATTCCAAACCTGGCATATGATGGAAACTAAGCACACTGCATCACAGAGTTCTAGTCTTCAACATAAGGCCTTTTCTGCTTATTCCACAGGAGGAAGGTGGCACTGGCTATTTCTATTCTATTTGGGAAGTCTAACATATGAGAGATATCTTACCACAGGTACATTTAGAAGGAAGGTCAGGGATATGGTGTGATGCTAACATATTCTACTTTATTTAGGTAGGAGATGATTAGCACATCGCTCTAAACTACTATAGGGAGTGAGCAGAACTGATGAATGCCCTATGATCAATTTTATACTTGTCATTTTTCACTGCATAATGTGGCCTCAGATTCAGTATAGATTCATACAGCAGACAAATCCAAATGGTCAGTTACAAAGAAGTCATACAGCTTATCATATCAACCTTGGGAAATCAGTGACATTTGTTGGGTTTTTTTGCTGCCCAACATTCATTGCTGCCATGAAAGCACCCCATTTTGTTCTGTGCATTTTTGCAAAGACAATAAATTCATTTGTCCTCCTGCTTCAGATGCCATAGGCATGCCTGGAGCACCTACCACTGGATCAATTCCTCTATCATTACCACAGAATGGCCAAAGAGTGGGCAAGCGCCATTCACTCAACCAATCAATTAATCTTCTGAGGCTCAGAACTTTAAGCTGAATGGGGCAAGGGCAGAAGAAGTGGGTGAAATCCATTCATTCCAGGCACAGCGTTCAGTAGAGACTAATGCAGTTCTTGATGCAAAGAAATTTTGGACATTCTTTGTTCTGTCTGCTCTGCGTCTGAGTTTTCAGCCTGCCATTTTACACTATAGTGAGTATCCTAGTAAACGATCAATGTTTAGTGCTTAGAACCACTGAAACCTAAGTACAGAGATTACCGCTGAAATGCAGAGACTGATCACCACTGTGCACCCAGCACCTTGTATAGGACTTGGCATTCAGTCAGCACTCATTCTATATGGAATGAATGGTATCATAATAGTAATGCTTCAATTATTCTGCAGTATTACAGCATGAACTATTCAGGTAACTCAATCCTAGCAGAAATCATTTGTAGACATTTTAATGAAAATACCCACTCTGTTTCAATTTTATGCTTAAAAGCTGTATATATATTTTTTAATTGTCTATTTTCTCATGTGATAATTATAATCCTTGGGAGGCTGAAGGTATAGTGAACACCAACTCATAAGTTCAGATCTAAGGCCATGTTCTCCCTCTAAAAAGGAATCTCTGTGACTTAACATCCCTAAACTTTTTTTTTTAATATCATTATGTCATAGGACTAGATTCAGAGAGTTAAATAATTCAATTACTTATTCAAAGTTTTTCCTTACAAGAATAAAGTACATCTTGCTGTTTGTCCAAATCTACCTTTGTATCTTTTAAGAGTGCTTTAGAGTTTTCCTCATATAAAATTTGGATATTTCTTATTTTTGTAATTATTGTAAATAAAGCCTTCTTTTTCATTATATCTTCTAACTGGTTTTGTTTGTATTTTTAAAGACAATTTATATATATATATATATATATATATATATATATATATATATATATATGCCATACTACTTTACTAAATTTTCTTTTTGATTGAAATTATTTTTCCATAGATTCTTTGAGTTTTCCAGATATGTAATTGTATTTTCCATTAAAAAAAAAAAGATTTTCCTTCTTCCTTTCCAGTTGATGTGTCTATAATTGTTTTCATTTGGCTAACTGCATTGATGAATACTTCCAACACAACGTTAGATAGTAGTTGAAAATAGTTATTGTTTTCCTTGCTTTGATGAGAAAGTCACTGGTGCTTCTACACTAAGTAGGAAACTGACTTTGAGGCTGAGGTGTATCATATTAAATAAATATCCAACAACTCTATTTTACTAAGTGTGTTTACATAAATGGGTGTTAGATTTTGTCAAATGAGTTTTCTTTCCCTATTTCTGCTATGGTAATTGTCCATTTACCCTCTTGATCACTACCAATTTTTCCATAAAATTACTGGTTTAATTTAGATTTTCTGATTAATTTGTTTAGAGTTGAGTACCATCATCTCTTATGACTTTAACAAATTTCCTGTCTATTGACAGCTATCTCTCCTCTTTCATTTTGATTTTGTACGTTCATGAATTTTTCCTTCTTGAACAGATTTGTTAGTAGTTTGTTGGTTTTATTGGTTAGTTTTTTAAAAATAGCTTTTTGATTTCTTTCCTGGTTCCGTTTTAGCGGTTTCTCACTCATTACCTTTATTAATTCTTTCCTCTGGATTTCTTTTGGTTTACTTTATTGTTCTTTATCTACCTTTTGAGTTGACTATTTAATCCACTTTCACTTCTATTAATCAGATTTTAATGTTATAAAATGTCCGTTCATAGCTGGATTAATTATGCATTCATTTCATGGATTCTGTTATGTTTTCATTATTGTAATTTTGAAAAAGTTCTGCAATTCTGTACCATATTCCCTTTTTTTTTTTTTTTTTTTGCGGTACGTGGGCCTGTCACTGCTGTGGCCTCTCCCATTGCGGAGTACAGGCTCCGGACGCGCAGGCTCAGCGGCCATGGCTCATGGGCCCAGCTGCTCCGCGGCACGTGGGATCTTCCCGGACCGGGGCACGAACCCGTGTCCCCTGCGTTGGCAGGCGGACTCTCAACCACTGTGCCACCAGGGAAGCCCCATATTCCCTTTTGAACCAAGAGTTATTTAGTAATATGTTTTGAAATTTCCAGGTGGAAAGATCTTTTTGCTTTTTGATATTCTTATTGATTTCTACTTTTATTGTATCGTGATCAGAGAATATGGTCTGTGCTAATTCTATTCCTTGGACTATTGTAGGACTTACTTTGGGGTTTAAAATGTGGGCAATTTTCATGAATGTTTCATGTGCACTTAGAAAGAAGGTATGCTATTATTGGCATTCAGACTTTGATTTTTAGATCCACCTTATTGACTTAGTCGTGTCAGTTTGTCTCTATCATCTGTCTTCGATTGCGAGAGGTATGTTAAAGTTGTCTATTATTAGTTTATGTTTCTCTTTGCACTTCCTGTAGTCTCTGCTTTATTAAAATGGCTGTGTTATTATGTGCCTATATACATAGTTGAAATAACTTTATTGTGAATTGTAGCTTTTAGCGTCATAAAAATACTCTTCTTTGAGTTCTTATTTAACGTTCTTTGATTTGCATTTTACCATATTCAGTAATACTTTGACCGCAGGTTTCTTTTTATATATTTATATCCTGTCCACCCTTTTATTTTGAATCCTTCTTAATCTCTGTTCTCAGTGTATCTCATACAACACAGTGTTAGATTTGACTTTGTTAGCCAATCCGATTATCTTTTCTTCTAATAAGTTAAGGCCATTAATATTTACTGATACTGTTGGTAAATTTGTGCATACACACAAATATATGAAATTGTACATATGCTTTCACTATGTAGTTTGTTTTATTTGATTTTCTTCAAAATCTCTCTTCTTCTCTCTCTGCCTTATTTTGGTGGGGAGGAGTCAGGGAGTATTTGGGAATGTTTATTTTTTTGTTCCAATGCTTACCTTTATGCTAATACTTTTATATAATACTTTTTTTTTTGCCATTGTTGATTGGTTCTCAGCTATGAGAAATATTGAAATAACTTTGCTAGTAACATTTTGGCTTCCTCTCTCCCAGCATCTAATTTGAAATAATATTCTTTAATCCCAAGTAATACTTATAATGTAATCAGTGAGCTCATCTTGCTTTTTATGCAGTCTCCATATCCTTCCAATCCCCTCTATTTTTCATAGTTCTATCTGTGCATTGTCAGAGCATATAGTCATATTTCTATAACCATCACTTAGCCTCAGTCCTACATGAAAATGTATATTTAGTGCTTACCTCCTGTTCTTATGCAGATATCTCTTCAATTATGCTGGTTATCTAAAGTGTGCTCTGGTAGATTCCTTAGGAAAAGTTTATGGGAATAATAGTTGGAATAATATTTCTTATTGCATGCCCATATCAGCTTGAAGCCTTTATAGTTAAAGATAGTTTTGCTGGATAGAAATGCTTAGCTCAAATTTTTCTTTCCCTGAATTTTAAAAACATCTTTCTCCTACATTTTCTGGGGTGAAGTGTTGTCATCAAAATCTTACTACAATCTGATTTTCTTTCCTTTGTGAGTAATTTGACCCACTTCTTATTTGATTTCTATTTTGAACTTTGCTCAAATTTGTAATATTGCTAATGTCACTAAGTTCATATTAATACCTAAATGTACTTGCTAAGATCTTGCCAATCACAAAGTCTCTGATCCAGTTATTTCAACTACCTTTACAGAGGAATCAACCATGTAGAGATCTGATCAACTTTGTGATCTACTTTATGTATAGGGGCAGGGAGAGCAGCAGTGAAAATATCTAGCTCGAATTAGATATGTTTTTAGCTATGGCCAAAGTTGAATATAAAATAATCTTAATTTATCGTACCTTGCATTTAAAAATAAAATTTTATGATTTATGTTTATGGAACCTAATAATGAATTGAAATATATACTTGTTTTCAACTTTGTGATTAAGATGGATATGCACGTGCTTTTTTCATGGTTTAACCTAATTTTCAAGGGAAAGAGTTGTTTTATTGTTATTATTATTTGATATGGTATTTTATGGTGCTATCTACCCTAGAAATGAGAGAGAAGGAGAGAGTCAGTAGCAAGGAAACCACTATTTCTATGTTTTAGTTTTGTACTCCATCAAATGACCACCATCCAGTAATGTTTCTGTCTTAGGTGGAACTGAGTTAGATTAGACTTTTAATTTCAATACTGGCACATTCTTTTTCTTTTTTTTTGCGGTAAGCGGGCCTCTCACTGTTGTGGCCTCTCCCGTTGCGGAGCACAGTCTCTGGACGCACAGGCTCAGCGGCCATGGCTCACGGGACCAGCCGCTGCGCAGCATGTGGGATCTTCCCGGACTGGGGCACGAACCCATGTCCCCAGCATCGGCAGGCGGACTCTCAACCACTGCGCCACCAGGGAAGCCCCTGGCACATTCTTAAAACATATGTGAATGGGAACCAGTAAAAAGCCTGGCAATCAAGGATTATGCATAAGTAAAGCTGAAAGATCTGTGAATGGTTTCCCTGAGTTATGAGAAACCAGTTTTACTTCTTTCCTCAGAATTACAGATGACTTTGTGTGGGATTTTTTTGGTTATAGATATCATCAAATGTATACAAACCCACATGTCCCCTTAAACTATTTTTTTAAATGAGTCACTAACATTATCTCCTAGAGTTCTACAATTTTAAGTGAAGTTCAAGATTATATAACTATTTAAAATATTTCTTTTATTAGGACTGAGAAATCTTAAATATTACTATATTGATAGTAAAATTAAGTACCTTGATCTGAAGGCTAAGCATCTTATTGCCATTTATACACATTTCTAAGCAAGGACATATATAATAACAGTAATAATATCAGATTTATTTACCTACTGCTTTCTAACCACTAGTCTACATTCTACCTTGGCATGTTTTAACTCATTTAATTGTAACAACAATCCATGCATTCGGTAGAATTATTACTATTAATCATTATTACTGTTATTACTATTTTGTAGATGAGGAAACTGAGACACAGAAAGATTAAGTGACTTGACTACAGTTACCCAGTTTGTGGATGAGCCACAATTTTATTTGAATTGGCTATTTTAATAGCGTATGGATAAATTCCTGTAACAATAAGCTACTTGTCTTTCAGTTGTGAAAGCCTTTTTTTTTTTTGGCAGAGTCCTAAAACTAAATAGTGATTTTAAACAATGTTGAAGGAAATACTTATAAGAAACTAGCCAATTACAAAAGAAAAGCAACATATGTAATTCTCTCAACATCTAATCACACTATATCTTTCAATTAAATCATCACTCTTAGTAGAATCCCTGTATTGCCAAGTACAATCCTTGCCAAATAACCAGACACAATCATGGGCTTTAAGGATTACAAGTGACATAATAAAGGATAATGACCTAAAATTAAGCACAGCAATATAGAAAGCTAGGACTGCCATGCTCTGTATAAGTCAGCAATCTATTAGATTTAATGTGAGATTAAGGAGCTGTGTAACCCGCAATTATGCTGTTTTTCATTAAGAAAAAATGTGATGATGGTGCTCTGTAAAATTCTTCCTTCTATTTACCTCTGTTTAATTGGATTGGGGACTGCTTAAACATCTTTGAGTTGGAGCTCATAAGTAGATGATCCCAGCTGTTTTTCAAAGCTTAAGGCAGCAGCCGGACAACATGATCATGCCAAGGCTCACGCAAAAGCCTTAATCCTACTTTTTTCCATCAACAAGCCACTGCAGCCCAGTGTTTAACCTTCTAAGTACTAAATATGCTTTGTCACTGCTTTGGTAGATTTGCCACTGAATTGTTATTGTTTAATGCTGTTAACTTCCCTTCTTATTTCCCTCTGCCTTTGGATACTGACCATGTTACCATTAGGAGTCGCAGCATGCAGTTGATATAAATGCAGCTGATATAAAACAAGCATAGAAATTTTGAATCATATTCAAAATATCAACTATATGTATATATACACACATAAATATCTTTATATATATGCTTTTTAAAACCCCTCTGTTTTGATTCATTAAAAAAAATGGCAGAGTCTGAATTCTGATGCCATAACCCACACCATCAGCCACTCTACATTCTGCTTGTAATAAAAATACACACACACACACACACACACACACACATAGTAGAGAATAGTGACTTGTTCGTTCATACATTTATCCAGTCACTTTTTTCATTTGACAAATATTGAGCCCTTTTGTATCTTTCCCCAAGCTCTACAGTAGATATGGGAGAGCAAGCATCAAGATGGTAACCAACTAGCCCCACAATCATAACATCTCATTTACTTTCACCTCATTGTTGAAAGTAAATAAAATAATTTGGAGTCTCTTTTTTTTCTAGCTACATTTTGCCTCATCCAAATATCCAGCATCTTAACCTCAGGAGTACCAGCTGTAGTTTTACCTAGATCAGCAATATCATAGTATTTAAAGAGTAAAGGTTAAATGGTCAAATTAGCTTCCCCTACAGCTACACATGCTACTTGGATGGTGATGCACTTTCTTTTCTCTTTTCCTTTGAAGGGTGAGTTGTAAAGGAAAGAGGGAGCGGCTCTCTGATTTGTCCCAGTGGCAGTAAGCAGCCAGCAGAAAAGCAGACACAGTTAATGCTCAGCTGCTCAGACCAGTCAAGCAAACTACCAAGTCCCAGCTGTGCCTCTTGATGTTTTCTGACTGCACCTACTCCTCAATCTGTGAACTGTTTTCTGGACTCAGATTCATCAAGCGCTGCTGCTTTAACAACACATGCAGGCAGGCATCCTAGGATATGCCATTATAAGCTGCTGCCAGGGGTTCTTCTAGGAGATAAATGGAATCAGTGTGAAGTAAATTAGTGTGAACCAGTCAATCTGAGTGTCAGCCTTGAGCCACTTCCATGGATAACTAGCTGGCTGAGTGCAGGCCAGGGTCTTCTGCCATATGTGGGTTGGAATCTCTGAGACTCTGTTCCACAGGATGGGGGAACACTGTGGGGGGCTGTTTATTCTTGGAAGAAGGCCAATTTGATCTATGTTTTAGATTTGTCAATGAAAAGGACTTGTAAAGTATTTTTGTTTACCTCCCTACTCTGGCAGTACTGAATGTCTCTAAGTTGGACAACTCCTTTCCTGTAGGAAATATGAGAGAAATGCCCTGGAAAGAACTGCTTCCTCCCTGCTTGAGCTGCCATTTTTCAAATCCAACTGTGCTATGCTTGGTCTGAGCCTCTTAAAATCTTTAGGATTTTAAAACAAAGTAATAACCGTAATTTGGCAAAATGAGTTTAATACAAATCTCCTCTCCCTATTTGTTTTTCGAGGAATAAATCTGTGTCATCTTTAATGCATGAAGAAAGGGAGATTCTATGCAAAGCCTGATGATTGTGATTCCCTGTAGATACCCAGCGTGGAAAATCAAATTTTGGCCATCAGAGGAGGTGGGGGAGCCCCTCAATAGCCAATAGAATGAGAAAACCTTTTAAATAACTTAAATGTTCCATGGCAAGAATTTAGAGAAGAAAAAGCATATGAATGAATAGAGCAGTAAGAATTATTTAATATGATTAACTGGTAAGTGAAAATGGTTCTATTATGTAAAAATCATGTTTCCATAATTCAGTATTCCTTTAGAGATCATAGTCTGTTCTTACATGAAGATCACAAGAATTCATTTTATCTAGCTAAATTATGACAGATCTTTATTTCTTTTTCCCTTTATTACATTAATAAAAAATTTTTATCACCTTCTCTGTAGAATGAAATATCAATGAGATGGTTAAAGATGGAATAAAAATGTGTAAAATAGAATGAGAATAATTTTAGACCTCATATTTGGGGGAAATTTTTAAGAGCATTTACACCCCCACCTCGAGGGAAGCATTTTGTCTTTCATAAGAGGAAAAGAAATCTATCTTGGAATAGAAACTTGGGCAAAATAATAATTGCTTAAATATTCAAAAAATAAGTTTAGGGCTTCCCTGGTGGCGCAGTGGTTGAGAGTCTGCCTGCCGATGCATGGGACATGGGTTCGTGCCCCGGTCCGGGAAGATCCCACGTGCCGCGGAGCGGCTGGGCCTGTGAGCCATGGCCGCTGAGCCTGCGCTCCGCGATGGGAGCGGCCACAGCAGTGAGAGGCCCGCGTACCGCAAAATAAATAAATAAATAAAAAGTTTATTTTCTATTTCTGGTCACCTTTTCTAAACTCATGAGTCTGGAAGGTAGCTTTTGCGTGCTTTATGTGAAGGTATCACTATTATAGAGTCCGTGGAGACACATTTTATATATAAGAAACATTTCGGTATATAGAGTGTATATAGTCTGTGGAGGCTAGATGGCATGAATCATAGCAAAGATCAAACCAAATGCTTTAAAAATTGAGTGACCCTTTCCTTGAACTAATGAAACAAAAATGGGATGTCCTGTGAGAACAAAATTTGTTTTATGCCTGTATGTTGAGTTCAGAGAAATGAAGTCCCTAGGGGAAATTTAACTTTATGATTTATGAGGGTAAGGAAAAGAAAGTGGAAATCAGTGCATTTTCTGTTGTCGGGGTAGGTATAGTATTTTGCAGTGTATAACTCTTATTTTACGAAGTTCTTTGAGAGGAATGGAAGGAGTGTTGTATAAATGATGCTATGGCCTAGAGATCTTGCTCAACATGGTCCACCAACATCTATATGACCTCATCAATGCTGAGAAGGTTGACTTCCTAACCATGGCCATCCATAAGTAAGCTTCCCCATGAGCATTAGATTCACCATGTTTGAGGAACACGCATACTATCTATGAATTTACAACTGTATGAGACAAGTTAAGAATGACAGAAATGGACACACAGGGTCAGCCCTATGCTTCTTCTAGCCCAGTCTTCTGACTGCAGCACTAGAGGTTCCATTGTGGAGAAGCAAAGTTGTCCTCATGACATCAGCCTCAAAATTTCAAGATGTGTCTGAAATATCTTGCTTCCCTATGAATGTAGCCCAGCGAGGTAGTCAGAATGGGATAAGAAGAATAACACAGGCCAATAAAATGCTAGGAAACACAGAAGAAGGGGCAAAATCTGTTAACTGTGGGCTGTTGAAGACTAAATGGAAAAGATGGCATTTGAGCTGAATTTTTAATAAGGGGGAGTTTTGGGCTTCCCTGGTGGTGCAGTGGTTGAGAGTCCGCCTGCCGATGCAGGGGACACAGCTTCGTGCCCCGGTCCGGGAAGATCCCACATGCCGCGGAGCAGCTGGGCCCGTGAGCCATGGCCGCTGAGCCTGCGCGTCCGGAGCCTGTGCTCCGCAATGGGAGCGGCCACAGCACTGAGAGGCCCGCATACCGCAAAAAAAAAAAAAAAGGGGGGGGGTAGTTTTGGGCAAGCAGAGAACTAGAGATTGGGGTGACAGAGGATATCTCAAGATGGGGATCTTCACAAAGGTACCAATGTAGAAAATAAATGGCACAGCCCGGGGACAATGGGTAGTCTTGTCCAGCTGTAGTGTATGGTATCAGAGTCTAACACTCTCACAGCATCCAGTGAGAAGCCTCTAAACGTGAGTTGAGACTGTATCCTGAAAGGCCTTGAAATCCATGGCTCCAGAACCCCCCATTGCTGACTGAATAGAGGTGACTGCAGAATTTTCTACACAGAAGCTACATGATTAGACCTTGGTTTTAGGGCTATGACTTTTCTCAGTTTAAAGAATTACTGCAGGGAGAGATACTCTTATCAGGCCATAAAAACAGAGGTGTGACGGAGAGTAGGGTGACAGTACAATCTTCTTGAAGGGTTGGAGGAAGTAGAGGTGAGAAAACTGTGGTGATAGATAGATAGAGTTTCTTGGCAATTTTACAAGTATCAGTCACTTTCTTCTTCACTTTTACTTCCATGCTGGAGTCTGGGTCTTCCTAATTTCCTTCTGAGATATTCTGATATTATATAAATTCTCCTCCCCTCAACTTGCCCCCAGACCTTTGGTTGGCCTCTTAAATTCCATTGTGCCCTGTATTGGCTATAGTCCCTGGAGACATATGCAGGGTTTCAGGTGCAGAGGCAGGGTTTACTTGTTGGTTTTCTTGTGGTTGGTTTATTGTGTTGATCTTTCCCTTCCTAAAATGCCAGGCTTCTGTTAACCATCTGCTTACATTTTTATATTGGCCTAATGTCCTTAGTCATAGCAAACGATAGCTCAGTCATGTTCTTGTTACATATACTTTGGATCATGTTTTCTTTCAATGTTTCCCAGAATTTACTATTCTGAAATGTGTACACAGCATGTATTCCCACTGATTCAGCCTTACAATTGTTTTCTATAGTTAATCTAATCAACTGAATTTCTAATTCAGTTCCTGAATGTAAAATAGTTAACATTTCACATTCAGGAACCCTTAGTTTCGTCTATAGTCCTGGAGATTCTACCATGTATTCTTCCAAGTAATTTGAAACAATTTATTAAGAGAAGTATTATACACTAATCCAGGACACTGTTTTATACTGTCTTAGCTAGAAATATCTGCTTGTCTCTCACCTTTTTTTCCTATATCTTAGTTCTCTAATTATAACATCTCTTTTGTATTGAGCCTAGTTTTCCGAAAGTCTCATTAGATTATGGTTGCTGGTTTCCCTTTATCCACTGCATGTTTGCTCTTTAAAATTTTACTTTCTTTAGGTGTGTTTCCTTTATCCTTTATTTACAGATGGTAATGTCTAGTATCAAAATGAGACTCTCTACTACTTATCAAGTTTATTTCTATATTTTGGGCAACCATCTCTTAGAGATACTAGCACAAATACTGTTACGCAGTGACAGCCTGAGGATTTGAAAAGGCAACTTTCCATTATTTATCCCCCAGAAAAATTAATATTTTTAAATGAATGACTACAATTTATATGCATGACCATAAGAGGCAATCAATGCCAACAGATCACCTATGCTTTCTATGGCTGGTGTGAGTGCGTGTGTGAGAGAGTGATGCTTGCTACTGATTACATTATAAATACAGTGGTAAAGCACATTTTTATCACCCAAGCATGACTTCCATTCAATTTCAATAATTTCTCAAGATATCACTAAGATGCCATTTTGATGTCATTCAAATAAAAATAAATCACATTCAGAGTACCCAAGCCTAATGATACAAAATATGGTAACGTACGCCTTTTCTTCCTTGCATCCTTCTTAAGGTTGACAAAGAATCAGAAAATGAAGGCATAGTCTAGATAATTTGATTTCCTTATTTTCCGTTTCCTACCTAGGAGATGAAAGAGCTCTGACACTTGACTAACCATCTGAGACAAGCATTTTCCCCTGAGATAGAGACGGCTATCAGCTGGGGATTTGAGACTGCCTGCCAAGCATTCTCCCCACGCTGATGGTGTCGTTTTAGGTTCGGCCTATGGAAAGGTTGCTACTCTTACAAATTCCAGTGATAGTGCCATTTGACGGTTTCTTCTTCCACTGATTCTAGAGGAAAATGTTTTTGGTATTTTTCCTTATGGATAACTGTAGACTTTGCTCTGGTTTAAATTGCCCTATGCTGTGAATCCTTATCTTAAGCTCATATATAAATCATGTTTATCTCTAGTCTTAAATGCTAGCATGATGCTCCATTGATTGAAGGGTCTCTTGTTTTCCTGAACTTCTTCTAAATTTTCAAATGGAAGCTGGGAAGTTTACTACAAATTCCTCTTAGAATTCTCCCTTTACTGACTGTTCTTCAGTTTATCAATATGTGGGAATCTTTTTGTTTTCTTCTTTGGAATCTATTCCTGCTTTCAACTTCTTGAACTTCTGAACAGTAAAATTAATGCATTTCTGTTTTTACCATAGATTCAGTCCTTATGAGAAAAGTCATATGAGTTTTACAAAATCTAAACTGCCTGAAGAGTGTGAGAGTTAATTTCTATACTTTCTTAGAACTCATTCATCACCTATACTTCCTTTCTGTGATGAAGGGGTCCTTTCAGATAAGATGTTCCTGAGTCCCCCTATCCTGAACAATTATCTCTATGGTTTAATGTAAAAAGCTGGAATTGAGCTTGCTGATCTGACCAGCTTATTTCTTGCATCTAGAAAATCTCTTCTTTACCAAAGTATAGATAAATACAAAAATAATAATAAGGAATATTTCCCTGGATTATTTCCACTCTGAATTTACTCAGTATTGACCAGGGACCAAAGCTGTGGAAATTATTTTGATTTGATGATTAAAAAATAAAAATAAAAAAAGGTGCTTGCTCATCTACTTACCACTTCTCTCCTTGGAACGCTGCTTGCCAAGGAGCTGGTACTCTAAAGGAGCACATAAAGAAATCCAGGCAAACCTCTCATAGGTAACTCTGAGAATTGCCTTTTGGGGAGGGTGGAGGAAGAAATGCAGCAGAAAAAAAGGAAAGTTGCATTTTTCCCTGTTATTTCCTTTTCTACTTCCCAGATTGCACATTTCCTTTTTCATATTCTCCCCATCCTACATCCAGTATGTCTCTACAGTCTGTTTCAGTCTGAGAGTTTAAATAATTTGATTAGAGTTGGTTTTCATGCCAGGCTTGAGTAAGACAAAGTACTTCATGGGCTTCAGTTTTACATGTAAAAGGAATAGAAAGAGTTGGGGTTCTACTGATTCTCTCTGTAAGAGGTTTGACACGAGGAAAATACTATTCCATAGGAATACCACATCTCTCTATAACACTGTCCATTCATTCAGCAAACAATAATTGAGAACCTCTTCATGTCTGGGGTCATGAAACCAAGATGGGGCCAGTCTTCAGAGGAGTCTAATGCCAATTCAGCCCAACCCAACCCAGATCTAACTTCCAGGCCATGGCTTGTCCACTGCAGGTTTGCTTCTTACAATTACTTCATGGACCCAATTAATTTAGTTTAGGATGATTCATCTTGTACTGAAGTTCATATTTGCCAAGTTGATCAATGAAGAGAGGGATTGTTTAAAGAAATTAATAGCATAAATATGATTCTAAGAAGGGTAAGGTATAACTTATTTTTTTTTAATTTGGTTTTAAAGATTTTTTACACCATTGGTAAATATCTGATGGATGTTTCTATGCCAAGGAGTCACCTTGTTTGTTCTCAGGAGTAGCCATACTGCAGCCTCAGTCCTTTCTTGGTCATCTTTCGATAGGGCTGCCTCACCCTGGCATTGCAACTACCAAAGGAGCTCTCTGAAGCTGCCCTGATTTCCTCTGTCCCTCAGTCAGATGGAGATTACTACTTGTAGGAAAATATCAATCTTAATTGAGAAAGGGCCTCAAAAGCCTTCATTATTTCCAAGGTTACTGTAGTAGCCACTTATCGTCTTACTATCCTGTTCAGTGATTGGTTGGTCTTGGATTCTTAACTGGCAGGAAGATGTCAAGGAAGCTGTCCAGTCCAATTCTCTCATTTTATTAATAAAAGCACCCGAGTCCAGGAAAGTGAAATGACATGCTCAAGGTCACACTATTAGGAACAGAAGTGTAATTTAAAAACAGATCTTCTATTAACTGAGCTTTTTTCTAGTACAACATGCCTCCCCCACCCCCACCCCTGGGGAACTAAGAAGTTCATCTCTGTAATGAAGTTGTTGGTATTCACCTTTGTTTCAATTAATACATATATTTGGGTAATAAAAAATGAGGAATTTTATCTTCCCCAAAATAAGGCAGGTAGGATCGCCTTCTTTATGTAGTCTGCCTGTTGGCATTAGTAATAGATTGTGGAGGTGTTTGGGTATATTTAAGCTATAAACCCTATGCCTGACCTTAAGATTTCTCCCTTAAACTTCAAGTGAAATTAATCATTGGTTTTTTAATTCTTAGAAATTCTTGTTAGATGCTTTACTCAGTCATTTCATAAATAGTCCAAGTGTCTGTCTCGTGTCTTACATTAGGCTAGAGATGTATTTGCTTATTTACCAGCCTTACCAAAGCAACCCATTGTTCAAACATCCTGGATAACAGGAATATTTTTATATCTTAGAGGAATAAAACATTATTTAAAAAGATGCAGTAACCAATTAATACTTCTTTCTCATTCACATTTATCTTCCCCCAAATTAGACATTTAGCTGTTTGTGTCACTGTAGAAGTTAGCTACAAATTTTTTCCCCTTAGATAGTAAAGAATTTGATCCTCTGCATATGTATATTTTATATATCACAAAATATTTAAATAAAATAATAATTCCAATTCTATATATCTAGTTAGGATACCAAAATAATAGTTACTCTTCACAGCATTTGGAAAATTTATTTCTTTACCAATTGAAAAAACCTCATGTTTAAAGCAATTCACACTAGAAAATGTCAGCCAGAAAATAATATTCTGTGTCAGATTACAATTTCAGAAAGATAGTAAAACACATAAGTCTAATCTTAACTCATCTTGCTGAACTTGCCCATAAAACAGTTATTTCTTAGTTATAAAGCAGCATTAGATATTTTATTTAATTCTAGGCATTCCTATATGATATTTTTTTCCAGTTTCCAGTCCACACTGAACACAAAGTAAGCCTGAAGTCTGATGCAGGATGTAGCTATTGCTTTTCAAATGTAATCAGGATGTCCTATCACTTGATTATCTCAGTAGATACTCTTTAAGTAGGGGTAATATGTACATAGCTCTTTAGCTGGATATGTTTTTCTGATAAGACATCTGTCCAGAGAGAACCACTTTGTAAACTGAATTTGTGGTCTGTTCAAATGACATCCTCTTTGTTTACAACCTTAGTGTTATCACTTAAAGTCTTTTCCCTGATTATGCCTCCTTCTAATTTAAAACATATTGCAGTTTTTCGCGATCTGTCAGGATTGCGTTGGTATTTAATTCTATTGTACTTGAACTTACTGTAGTTTTTCTTCCTTCTAAACCTGTAGAAAGATTTTTTTTAGTTGATTCATAGTGATGCCTTATTGAGAAGAGACCTAAATTATCAGCCAAAGAAGTGATCAACTCTTGTCCACCATATTGAGCTAGTAGATTTGAACTCAGGTCTTTGACTTCTTTTCCACTGCTCATTCCTCAAATCTGACTGGACTTTTAATCTTTCATGACCTCTGTAACACGCACATTATTTTTATGCCTTTGAATAAGATGCAATTAAGATTTTTGTCTGAGTTTTATCTGCTAATACAGTGGTTTATTCTATTCAATTGACCAGCATTTCAAACTGTTATATCTTTTTATAAATGATTTTCCTATCAATATCTCCAGTGCTTCCTAAAACTCCATACACATGCTGGATGGGATCTATTTTTTAATCATTTATTAGTCATCATATTGAAAACATTGTTTGGGCTGCAAATTTTATTCACACTGAGAATGATATGGATTTTTACACAAGGGCTCTATATATACTACAGTGCTGGCCTAGGTTGGTAGAATGAGCTGCCGTTTGTGTAGATGGATGGAGATTTTTCCCAGTGGTCACTCTCTCACTGGGAGTGGGGAGGATGTTTCTTAAAGTTGTTTGTTGCCTTGGCCTAGCCACCTTCAAAATTTACTGAAAATTTGCATTTCCACAAATGATGAGAAAAGGCAGGAAGGAGTTTTTAGACATTAACTGAAAACAAAATAGAGAATAGAGGGAGGCAAAGGAGCATAACCACTGCTGACCCTGTCACCACATTTTTTTTCAGTAAATTCTTCTATAGGGTCTTTGTCATACAATTTTCTGTGCTTCCTCATTATATGTTCTTAAGTGTCATTTAAAAACTGATTTTGTATTGTCTACAGTTGAACCGTTTATTTCTTTAGGAATTTCTTTAACACTAATTAAGCACACCGTAGTCAAAAGCATCTTTACAAAGTACGTGGACTTCTCCCTCTATCTAGCTTCCAAAGATATTACAAAGATATTTAGAACACTGGCCTTCTAGTTGTCAATATTTTGAGGTATGTGATGAATAAATGGAACAGCCTTACATCTTTCAGTGGTAGAACTGTCAAGAAGTGTTCGTCTTTTTGCCCCTCGCCCCCCAAATGCAGACTATTTCAGAATGCATTACAGAGGAAATAAATAGTTGATTTTAAGTTAAGGGTGAGCCTAGCAACCATTTGCACTGTATTGATGTCAAAAGTACCTCTCTGCCAAGCTCTAAAATGCATCTTCAAAAACTACTGAAAATATCCAAGAACTTTAGTGACGAGCTACAAATGGACTTTAGTATTGATAAATAAAAGTCAATATGTATAGTGAAAGGAGAGCTTACTGTGATAAATGGGCCCACCATCAGTAAAGATCAAATTATTGACTATCTACGGCAAGGAAGAACCTGTCTATAGCTAACTTCTACAGGTGAGGAGAATTAGCCACAACAGCAATTCAAGAAAAGCTCAAAGAGACATGTAAGGAGAATTCATTAAAAATATATACAAAAGTAGGCAGTAACAGTCTGTTAAATATATCTGTGACCCCAGGCTAATGTATTTCTTTGGCCAGGCCTGGGTTCACACCTTCCCTCTCAAGGAGATTTAATTTAAATTTCACTTCCCAACAAACCCTATGGCAGGGGAATTACCTCTGCATTCCTAAAAACCATGTCACTCTTGGAATATTGTCTCTAATGCTCCTACTAGTTACTTTGTATTATACCTCAACTAGATCACAAGTTGTATGCGGGCACATTAAAAGTGCTTCGTGTTTTTTGTCCCTCACATGGTCTAGCACAGAGCTCTACCCATAATAATGACTAGATCAATATTTGTTGATTTCATCAGTTTTGAAATGATTCATTTACAGAAGCCTAGGCCACACATCATGTCAGAGTTTACTGATGAAGCATCACAAGAAACACCCAAAAGAATAATTGCAAAGATTGGCCTATCAAAAAAAAAAAAAAAAAAGTGGAATGGCAGTAATTAACCTCTCCAATATCTGTTGTTCCCAATTGACAGAATGTAGGAATTTCTTCCACAGTAGATTTAATTGGATACTCTATAAACTACCCAGTAAAAAAATGGCACATCTTGTACCATCTCAAATTTGGAAGCTAAAGTGTAATTAAGCAAAATATCTGAAGAATAACCCTTTCTACTCTCCTACCCCCACACAAAGCACACCCTCCAAAATCAGAGGTGGAGACAAAAATAGCTGCATGGTACCTTATACTGTGAGTTTAATAAAGATCATGCAGTTAAAACTACATCTAACTTTCCACTTTTCTTGAAAGATTTGGTATGTCAGTTTATCCTGGGACCACTTTATTGCCACTAAAAATGGTTGCAAGCGTTGACTTCATTGTTCTAATACCATGCTCTCTTCAGCTCTTTGAGGCCCCTGTGTCTAGAAGAGTCTTTTGGAGGAATGAATAGATAAATGAATAGATGCAAGTTTTAGATGAAAGAATAGTGTATGGGATCACAAGTGTGATGCAGTTGCCCAAGTAAACACAGATGCTACTTCATTCATTGTTAGTAATAGATTTAGTTGTATGGTTAATTCCCTATTATAAATACCAATGTAAGTATCTCAGAAAATTAACAAGGTATATAGAGAAAAAAAACCATTAAAGCAGGCCAGAAAATTCTGACCAATGTAATAGTACTCTGCAACTTTGATGCATTTAATTATTCCACTTAAACCTTTCACAAAAAAATCTATGGATTCAAAAATAATCTGTAAGTATGATCTAAACTGAGGAAAACTAAATTAAAGGCAGTGACACCAAAATAACTACTTAGGCCATACATACTACCCATACATACTACTTAGGTGTCTCCTCCCAAGTCATGGACTAACCCACACTACTATTTTGTAAATATGCATCTTTTATCTCAAGTGGGCCTAACAAGAAACCGAGCAGATCAGGTTGAAAGTAACTCAAAGCACATATCCTCCTGGTTCGGGAAGACATCCAGCATGGCACGTCTGCTTCATTCATTTGTTCATCCATTCACCCATTGCACAGATCCTTCAAGAACACTTTCCATAGCCCAGGGCACACAGAGGTAAATAAAACAGACATGGTACCTACTTCCATGTTTTTCTTTTTCAGAAAAATCAAATGCAGAAAAGGAAACATTTGGTATGTTTATTCAAAATCAGAATTTTGTATATTTTTTCTCATATTTTGTTCCCATACAAAAAGTTTTAGAAAAGCAGTGAGTTCAAATGCTACGCTTGCCCTTCCACAGAAAAGAGCAGCACTATCTGTGCTTTGAGAGGGTGGGTGAAACTGGCAAGAATATTTGGACCAGAATCATGTTACAAGTCACCTTTAAATCTGTATATGTGGGCCTCAGGTTATGGTCACCACTGTTATGCACAGTCCATGAAAACAAGACAAGGAGTCTGGGAGGTGTGAGCTCTCCTAAGGTTGCTTTGGACCTCAGGCGGCCCTCCTTTGTATCATTTATCGAATGTATGAAGCAACACAAGCTTTAGCCTCTGCATTTGCTCCCTTATCTCCTAAGGGAGGCTTACGAACAGCGGCCAGGCCCACTCCCCTGGGCCAACAAACACATTATTTCTTATAAATATCTATGTTAAATATATATAAACATATTATGACTTATAAATCTATATTTTCTCTATTGCATTTATGGCTTATAAATAATATGTTGTGTGTGTTATCAAGACCTGAGAAGACAGTGGTACTTCTCACCGAAGCAATTTGTGATAGACAAAATTCAATTTTGTTTGGCTTCAGACAAGTAAGTATGGCATAATTTATATTATTGAAGGCTTGCTTTGTTTTGTTATTCAGAGTGTATTCATGAAGACCATGTCTACTTTTCCTGACAAATGATTCCTTGAACAAATATAACAGGGAAATATGTTACTTGTGGAGAGAATTTAGACAAAGTAGTACAACTCGTGGAAAAATGTGGAAACTTAAGTCTGTGTTTCTCTAACAGAGCTAGTAGTTTGTAATGTGTTTATAGGAAATTTTAGATTCCTACGCTGGCTTCTGTTTCTGTTCATAATTCCTACTCAGAAAATATATCATGACTGAAGACCTACCATTCAAAACACCAGCCCTCCTTATTATCATTTGCAACGTATTCACCCTATCTTTTTAAAGTTATTCTTATAGGGCTTTTTGTGTTTGGAACAATAGTTTTTAATTTGATGAAAGAGAACCAAAATGCATAAAAAGTGTTCATCCACTGTGATTTGTGTGACAAAAGGAACCATTGCAACAGCATAGAGCTGGTCTAATTGAACAGCCTGATGTTCTTCCTTCTGTGTCCTGTTGCTGTTAATTGACTATATTGTTTTAGATTTATGCATTAAAAATACGATTTCTACTTCGAAGGGATCACTTTGTAGCTTTTAAGCTGATGCCATGAACTTATTTTTCTTCTAAGATAAAGTCTCATCTATAGATTTTTCAACTAATTACATGTCTGCCAATACATACTTAGAGGATACATTTTATTTCAATTTATTATTTGTGTTTACATAGTGTGTCCCTGGAAATATCTGTGGAAATGAAAGGAAATGTTTAATGGTGTTTATTACTACTTTTTCATCGCTCTCTTTCTCTTTCTTTGCGCTCTCTTTTTTTAATAGCTCCAGTCAGTCCGGTCAAGCATGACAGCAACTCAAACTCGGCAAACTTCCAAGACACCGAGGACATGCCTGACAGATGTGTCTTGGAAGAGTCTGAGAATCCAGGTGAAAGCCATTTTAAAATAGTCAAGTATAAATGATAAATTTGACACAGCTTTGGGGTCCTTGGAAGAGAGTGGGGGGAGAGGACATTGTAATGCTGTTTTCTCTTAGCAGCTGCACTGTCAAATTAATGGTCACCTCCAGGGGTCACAGTGTGGAGCTGTTATCTTTTCCTCTTTCATCAAGAATTCAGCTGGAGGAAGTACAAAGGCTTTATGACTGAGAAGGGAAGCTGACACTATTAGTTCATTATCATCAATTTTAGGCTAAAGTGGTTAATAGGAGCAGAGATTGGAAACTGGAAAAATGGCAACATTTTAAATATTTCAAATAATGGGATCAAGTGGAAATGGAGAATTAGGGGGAAAAGAGAAACAAATCGTCATCATTACTATCTGTTTTACCTCTCTAAATACAAACAGAACTCTAAAAGGGATGAGAGGATTTTAGCATAACAGTAATGAACAAATGGACAGTGTCAACTGTTTAGAACAAAACAAAATGGTAACCCTTCCTCACTCAATAAGATTTACCCTATGTCCAAGTTACTAATGTTTGTATTCTCTTTGTGGGAAGAACAGACAGAAATGTGCTGGAAGGATATGTCCAGGAATGCTTAAGCATGAATTTTTGTTTTTTTGTTTTGGAGCATGCCTTGTCTTAACAACTAATTAATTAAGAGAAAAAAAATCTTGTGAGAGTTGAACGACAATTCCTGGTTCACTACAAAGCCATAAGGTGCTAGAAGATGCCTTATTACCATGAGCGAAAGAGTTAACTATCTTCCCCCACTGAACGTTTTTCTTTCCTGTTTTCTCTGGCCGCTGTGTACTCTCTACCCTCTCACATCTTTGTGTGCTGATCCATGTATCAGATTTTTGATTCATCCTCTCTGTGGCCTGTCAGCTTAGTTAAGAGATTTCCAAATCTTGTAGCCTTCGCTGACAGGGGGCAGCTGCAAACAGTCCCCTGATCCTTCCCCGAGGAGAGCTACTGAGATTTAATTTTCAGTGAAAGGTGCAGCCTGCAATCTATGTCAGGTCCCCTAAGTCATCTCGGAACCCCGATAGGCCCAGTCGCAATGGCTTGTATTTCAGTCCCCTCCACTACACCAAGATTCCTCAAAAGATGAACTGCTGCTGGGTGTCTGTTCTCAGCCACACTTCTGCTTCAGAATCCATGGAACTGAGAAATGGCATCTTTAGCAATGACAGAAATTTTTCATTAGCACATTAGCCCCAACCCCTGCCATAATATCCAAACGACAAATGTAGATGTGTCCCACGTGAAAAGGGAGCGGGTAGTGGTAGCATCAGATTTCTATTAAAATTATTTTTAAATTACTTTTAGTTCTGACTAAAATTTTGTCTAATTTTTACTAGGTTTTTAAACTGTTTTAAAAACAGTTTAAAAACCTAGTTTTTAAACTAGGTTTCTATCAATCATTTAACAGGCAGTTAAATCCACGAGGCAAGTTTTTAACCGAAGGGTTCATTGCTTTGGGCAAGAATAAATAGATCAGCTTTATACTGTTTCAAAAGTAGAATAAACTTCAGTCATCCCTCAATATGAGTGGAATTGTAGTGAGATTCAAATATAGCATAGTCTATCTGATTGATATAAACAAAAGGATATATCAAAAAGAAAGATCAATTAGAAAATATAGGTGCTGATAAAGAATCTTAACTTAAAAAGTGAGTACCATTCTATACATTGGACATCATTAAACTGGTAATAAAGAATGAATTACTCTGGCTTTTTCCTCTGTCCATTCCTGCATTTTAAGACATCTTGCCTTATAGGCCTAGAAACCTCTGGAGAGTTCACTACTGGTCTCACTGCCTTCCACTGAGAATTTGTGGCTTGGTTGTCATGGAGACATCGTATTTCTCCAAGAATTGCTCATATTGATCCGTGGCCAGGCGTAAATGGCCAAGCGAGTGTGAGGAATAAAGGGGGCTGGGCAGTCCTATAAAATGACCAGGGCTTGTGGGTTGGAAATAAGCTCATAGCAAACACTTAGGTAAAAAGAAAGAAGCAGTTTTATTTTGTTTCAAGATTTCTTTCTGCACTTTGGGCCATTGTCTTCCTTCTCTATGAACTGAAAGAAACTTGTTAGTCACTTGTCATGTCAGATCTTTGGTGCTTGTCCTGACACAGCTGTCAGCCTTCCAGCTCTGTGCAGTTCAGGGACACACAACAAAGAGGCAGTGACATGAATTATTTATTGCTCCTTGTGTGGATAAAATTCTGTGATAAGAAATTAAGACACTTCTGACAGGGGTGCTTGTTTAGTAAGAAAGATTTTGATGAGAGAGTGCAGTTCCTTGAAGTCTGAGCATTTGAGAGGCAAAATTCTTAAAACTGAGCATGAAGGAAGATTTGTGAAATTGGTGGCATGGTGGGACTTCCTTGTACTGTGAAAATATGACTGTCCACTTCTCAGCGTCCAAAAATTAACTTCAAAATATCAAGTCATTCAAATGTAGGGCCTCCAAAACTATAAGCATTACTTTGGTTGTTTAGTTAACTCTATTTACCATGTACAGGTGGTGTTTCTCTGGAAAGCATGTTTAACCGCCTTTGTTAGAAGAAAAAACAAAATTTGGGATTTTTAAATGGTAAGCTTTGAGAAGATGTTCTCAAACCAACAGAACTGCTTCAGCAGCTAAGCTTATAATTTCATTAGTATAGTCATTATTTCTTGTATGGAAAGGAGTGTATTTAAATATGAATGAATTATTCTTACCATTTTCACCTGGAATATTATCACTTATTTAAAATTCTTTTTAACATTTTCATGTACATGCAAAATCCCCTAGTTACAAAGTTGAATGTGGTCAGTCTTTTGGCTTTAATGGATATTGACCTTACATGGTTTTTATCTATGTAATTCTAAATGACTAATATATTTATTACATCATTTTTAATTAATAGCCCAGTTGTTCAAACAGCATCTGGAAAATGAAAACAAAAAAATCATTTTCCTATTCAAGCACAGTTCAAGAATATTGCCTCATATATTCTTCTCTCTAAGGAAAGATTTCTTGGCAAATTCTCTAAACATCATATTACTTTAGCTCATATAGCTTTATATTGCTCATATCAACTAATTTGCATTTGCAGAGAGTAAGAAAACTTGAAGTACAGAAAAACTAAAACAATTTTTTAAAAGATGAAGTTGAAATGTTTTAAATGTTGATAGAGCATTTAAAAATATCAGTAATAAAATCAAACTTTTAGAATTTATATAAAACAGTAAGGTTGACTTTGCAAATTGACTGTCTTTGAATAAAATGGGTTTTGAACTCAGTATGTAGATTGTTTATTTTTTCATTGACATCACTGCTTCTCCAGCACTGAATTGACTAGGATGACCCATTAGTAAATGGCCTGGAGTGTGCATATAGGTCACAATTTAGATACCTGGTGGAGTGGTCATTCACCCAGTCTCTAAAGCGCTCTACCTTATTCATCACGCCATTGTGATCTCTTTATTGGTTCAAGCTGTATACCCAGGTGGGTGCCTGCAGTCCATTAAGGTTGGCAAAGCACCTTTAGACCAGAGCATTCTTGTTACTCTGAGCCAGCTAGTGAACCTGGAGGTCTTGTCTGATCGGTTAAGGCCTCCCTCAGCAGTGTCTTTTCTTTGGAATAATTCATTAGCAACGAGTTTTGACTCACAGGTGAATCCCAGATTGAAGTTTCTGGCTTAGACTCTGTGAAGTCTACTGGCTTCTTCACCAGCATTTATACATTCCTGGAACCTGTGGGAATAACTTCAATGTCTAGTAATAGAAGCACTGAGACAACATGTGAACTTGCAGCTCCCTTTTTTGAGTTTTTAGGGCCATTAAGGCTTTCTTTCTTTGGCTCTTTAAGGCCTGGTTGCTTTTGAAACTGAAAGATGTTATCACAAAAATAGTTCAGTTTAGTCTTTTGATGGTTAACTTCTTATTAATTGTTTCATGCACAGTGATTATAGCTCAATCCCCAATCTCCAGAATATTAAAAAGTGTTCCTTGCCCCTCATCTTTGTACTCATGATGATAAAAAATTTAGTGTGACATTCACAAATTTTATCCAAGTGTTAATGAGAAACCTTGAGCTTTTATCACCTTATTGGCTTGGAAAATTAAGAATTTCACTTCCTAGTGCACCAGGGATAGTGCACTTAAATATAGCTTCAGCTGGAAATAGTAGTGACGAGAGAGAACTTGGAAGTCCAAAAAAAAAGGATTCAGATAAGCATTTTTATGTCATTCTGAAGTAGTTTATAATCGGTATGCATCTGCCATTAACAGAGCACTTTAGTGGTTTTTATATAGCACGTTATGTAGATCTACATACATCATTGTTAATCAACATTGCATTTGCATGAATCTGATGAACAAGACTAGATTTCTTACAGTTTCCTAGGGGATACTACGTTGTGAAAAGCCAAGGTTGTTTTTTGTTTTTTTTTTATACTATTCTGGCTCATGAATCACCAGCAAAAATCAGGTAACAGAAAGTAGGACAGACTCAGGAGTGGAGTGTTGGAGATGGCTGATGATGATGTGCGAAGCAGAAAAAATGCAGAATGTGCAAGCAGCCCATCAATCATAGCCATCAAGAACACACTTCTTATGTTTAGTGGTAAAAAAAACGTTCCAGAAGAAGTAAGAACAATTTCAGTAGTAAAAACATGTAAGCTCCGTCTTCCGGTTGCGTTTAACAATATCAATATTGTAAATAATTTACCCAAAGGGAAAATTTTAAGCATTAATCTAATAACCTTTAAAGGACATAAAATTCTAGGCATATATATGTAACACATATATAATACAATTCTGAATATTGGTTTAGCTAAAGTAAATAATCAGTTTTTTGAGTTTTTGCCAGTAGGAGTGGGAGTTACTATGATTAGTCACAACATTAATATAAATGTGTTTAGAAGTAGTTTACTGAGGCACAGTGCTCCAATTATTCAAATTAATTTAATCAAGTGATCTTTTAGCCTGCAATAATCATCCAAGTAGTCTGAGAAGTATGTGCGGTTTTTTTTTTATTCCATAGCTCAAACCATATTTCAACTGACATTTATAACATTTGGTCCTAAAACTGCAGTTGTGAGTTTCTCTAAGAACAATTCACCTGCTTGAAATTTATGGAAATTTACTAATTTCAAACTTGATTCATCTTGTTGACAACTTTTTACCTTTCTCGGTGATTAAAAAAGACCTATACCAATAAGATGTGCAATTAAAATACATTTACCTGGGGCCTGGTTTATAAGAATTTCTTTATTGTCTTAACATTTTATTTCATATAGAAAAAGAAATGTAGAAATTATAGGTAATTCCTTTCTTCCTTCCTTCTTCCATTTCTTCACTTATTTCTTTCCTCATTTCCTCCCTCCTTGCATCCTCCCCTCTCTCCCACCCTTCCTCTCTCCCTTCCTTCCTCCTGCCCTTTCTTCTCTCTTATTTCTTTATTTTACCATATAACCCAAGATAATCTGTTTTCTTTCCAGGTGAACGAAGGCATCATTTATGGATAGCAAAGGTGTGCTCCTGCAAGCTGTGCTAAATGGAATCTCATCTGTTGAACTGGATTTGGACAAATTAAGAAACCCCAAACATGCCAGTTGTTTATCATTGTGTATAAGCTATGTTGTTATTAGTCTAGTTATTAGTTTGTAGTAAATCTGCTGATACTTTGGCCAGAGTCATTACCGATGGAAATATTCAAATTCATCTAATTTTAGAAAATCATTGTCTAAATCATTCAATGCCTCTTACTTTTGTTTGACTATTTCCAACAAGGAGTGCCAGCCCACAGACACAAATTTAATACCATTTTAGATTTTCTTCCATTTTTCAGTTCCTGATTTATATAACCCTATTGCTTTTAAACAATGTAACAAACAATGCTTTTAAATTTAATGTTGCTTAAATGTATTTGATCTAAAACTTTGCCAAATTTGTTTCATTTGTTAGGTTAGGATATTTTGTCTTAGTAGATGCTTTAATTCAGATCAATCACCCTATGGTAAATCTCATCCTTAAACATGAAATGTCAACAAATAGCCAATTCCATTTAGTCATCAATTAGCCCAAATAAGTGATACACAGTATAATAGGGACCAATCTTGTGCAGTCAAGTTAATTTAGACTTCTAATGACATAGAGGCTAATGTCTTTCACTAAAGGTTGATCTTGTTGGCCATATACATGTAAACTAGGGAAGGGGAATCTACTGATAGCACATCACAACTGATCTTTAATAAGTAAAAACTCTTGTAGTTCTGTTCCCAGAAAGAAGCTTGACTAGCAGGAATTCTCAAACTAAAATATGGGAAGCAATATAAATAAGAACAGACATAAAGTGCTCATATATTAAGGCCTTTAGTGATCTGATTTATTTGCTGTGATTTATACTGTATAATTCCTGAATTTATAGAAAATCATCAAGAAGATTATTAGTGTGCATATGAATACAAATATTGACTAATTCATAGAAAAATGGAAATAAAGTGTTAAATATATGATATATATCTTTATATATCTATCTAATAGGGAAGTTATAGTCACTTCAATTCAACAAACATTTTTTGGGGCATCAGCATCAGGTTCTGTACAAGGGAGGATGCAGTGGGCAAGGGAGAGGGGGAGATTAGAGAATAGAGCTATAAAATTGAAATAGAATGGTTTCTACCCTTACAGAGCTTATAATTAATGATTGGAGTAAATGAATATACCAGAACTAGAGAGGTGAGTGTGACTGTTTTAAAATAGACAAAAATGTGTGTTCTTTTCTTTCCTAAAAGATGATATTACTTGAAATTACTTTTGAGTTGTATGTCACTAACAATAATATATTGTTAATATGAATAATGATGGAAAATTACCATCCTTTGAAAAAATATACATATATGTGTGTGTGTGCTTCCCTCACCCCTCTGAAAATTGTCAAAAGACATGTGGAACAAATTTCAAAATAAGGGAAGGTAGCAAGCTAGGCAATGGAACACATTTTCTTGCACGCTGTGTTCTGGCTCTGAAAGCCATTACAAGGAGGACTCCCAAAAATATTATTAATGATAGCAATATCAAATAAGGATATATCCTCTCACAAGGGCAATTGTAATAGTTGAAACTAATTCAGATGCTCAAGTTCTGTTATGTTTATTAAAAATAAACTTCTTTGTTTTTATAGCTATGTCCTATTATTCTTTTTTCAAAGAAGAATAAAAATACGTTTAAATAGTTGCCATATTTAGCATTTTTTCAGGTCCAAGGAAACCAATATTGAATTCTTGATAAATGTTTTATTATGTCACTAGCTATAGGAAATTAGAAGTAGCATAACCCTGACATTACTAAATGAAATTTTTAAGATTTTTTTGGTAACACAGTTTATAGTTGCTAAAATTTAAAAATTCCTATCAAATGACTAATTAAAATCTTTTATCAATATGAATTCTGGAGACCAACACCATTAATTATCAAAACTTTTAATTCCTAAAAATGAGAGTTTTAGAGATAGACATTTAAATAATGTTCCCTGATATACATGTGCAAGTGTATTTATGACACAGATCCACTAGTCTGTTTAAAAATAATGATATTGACTTACTTTCAACATGTTTCAGGAATTTCTGTTGTGAGGAGAATTTGAAATAGTAAATTGCCACACAATTAAATGGATCACTCATATCGTACCTAGAAGCTCAAAACTGACTGCCTCTTAATTAGCTGTTTGTCCCTTTGTATGTACAGTCTTAGGTAAGAGTGGAGTAATTGTATTAGCAAACAAATGTGTTTGTATCCAGAGTCTTCCTTGGCACTGTAATAAGTAAATCATTTAAAAATTACATTGGGCTTCTTTCTTGGTAATAATCTTGGTGACGTTTATGATTACATATTTTCCTCCAAGGAATATCATATTTTCAAATTTGCAAGCCTGGGTTCTGTTATTCATTGTGGAGTTACACACTGGCAATATTGCATAAGGGAAGAATCTAGGTTTAAGAGCCAGAACTTCACTGCCATGTGTCTAGGCAGCATGTCCTTGCTGTGCATCTCAGAGCCTCGCTTCCCCATCCATGTAGAGAGCTCCCTCAAAGGGCTCGTCCAGAGGCCCTGTACGAGATGGTTTATGGAAAGCAATCTGAACACTGTAAAACACTTCAAATATAAGGTAAAATTTATAGCATTATAAACACGGAACGGTGGCCTCAGGCCTGAAATATTCTGTTGCTATTTTAGAAACTAAGTTAAGGCTAGTTTAAACATGTCACTATTAGAAAAACGATAGGAAATATTTTACTAAGTATTAACATTCTATCTCAAGATGGTAGTATTGGGGTATTTTTTGTTTCCTTCCTTGTACATTTCCCTCCAATGTTCTGTATTTAAAAGCCTTTTATAATTATTAATATGAAAATTTTAGAAATTTTCTCTTCAGTCTTTAGAGGGCACATTATAATAATTGAAGTTTTAAAATTTAAGTTTTATGCCAGATGTTTAAAAAGAAGGCTCAGAATTTATTAATTCCAATTGACTTTAAAGTCATTTTTACAGAATGGGCTCTTTCATGTAATTTTTAAATTTCTATTGCATACATTTTGATTACACAGTTATTTAAAAGTAGTGCTATATATTCTTTGGTTCTCCACAAAATGTTATTTTACGTGTAAAGTGCTCAAAGTTGTGTCTAATCTCATATGGAAGTCATTACTTTGTAAACATGTGCCTAGTTAGCAATGTAAAATACTTTCAAAATGAACTGTGACCAAAAAAGTTGCGAAGTTAAAACTTTCTTGAGTGGATATCTTTCTGATGAAGCTACATGGCTTCCTGTACAATGGTCCCCAGACGACTTTGCACTGTGATTTCATCAACAAGGACCCTACAGATAGCATGTATGAGAAAAACGTAAACTAAAAATTAACAGATCTTCTAGTAAGAGCATGCCACTGGAAACTCTCACCCAACTGTGACCTCTGAAGACAGCATGTGTCACTTCATGTCATTGGCAGGGCAGGGACTGGGGTGAGGTTGTCCTAGTACCACTCACTCACTCACTCTCACCCTCATCAGACCTTATCAGATTCTATCTTCATTTAAGATTTCAATGTCATGGATTTTTTGCATTAATTTGATTTTTATAAATATTGTGTTAAAATATATTTATCTTGATTACTGAATTTTTTGCCACCGTCTAGCCTTAGGCTCTATTCATTAAGTCTAGGATAAATTCACTTTTACCCCAGAAAGCATAGTGCAGGTAAATAGACTGTAAATAGACTGTGACAACTTCATCATTATGAGCATGATTATAATAATACAAATGGTAAGAAATAGTTGTTTTAATACCATGTGAAAACCGAAGCCATAGACCATTGAAAATGTTTTAAATGGCTTATTTCTAGTGGTATACAGGGCAAACATAGAGTGCTCCCTTTTGACATTGTTTTTCCAAATGCCCTTTTTTCATTGCACAGACAAGGTTTTCCCATCGTTGTTTTTAGGGATCCTTCTGTCTTCAACTTGTTACTAATTGGAAAGGTAGCAGTGATTTTTTAATTCAAGGATACAAGGTTTTTAACATCAAAGATGACTAGTACATGTTTAGTACAACACTGTGCCTAAATCTGGAAAGTGCCAAATGCCAGCAAAATGCCAATATTCATAACATGATGCAATAGCAGTAACTGCTTGGTACTTGCTTACAAAACCTATCATTTATTCACTTAGCAATTATTTTAATTGCAATTATCTGTAAAGTCATCAATCGGCTTTTCGATCTTGCATGTGTATCTTCTAGGGAGAATGTGTTTCACACAGCCTCAGTCACTGAGCATCGTGGCCCTCAGATGATGCCATCCAAGATAAAAGGAAGATCTATGACATGTTCTTGACACATCACAAGTTTCCTTTAGACTTTTAAAGAGATTTCCTTTAATGGCAACTGCATTTCCTATCAGAAATAACCATTCTTATCTATATCAAAAGAATTCTTACATTCATGTTATCTCCATTTGCATCAACTTATAGTTATAATCAACTGAGGAAACATTTTATTTATTTCTTCCTCTTGTATTTTAAAGCCTGCAGGCTTGGTGGGGGGGTGGGGGGAAACTATAGGACAGTAAGATTGAGAGCCTTCATCCTCTCCCTGAGACAGTCATTGTCACAGGGATCAAGTTGCACTTAGGACTGTTTTGATGGTAAGGAAGATTTCCTTGGATCAGCCCCTATTTCATACAGTCAGTGTATTCCCACCAATCTACACAAAACTGCTCCAGTTTCTACAAGAATTTGAGACAAGAAGTGAGGTGAAAATAGCGAACACTATCACTTCAGTTGTGATTGGGATAGTCAATTAAAGGAACAAATATGGAGATTTCTAAAGTATGTTTTCATAGAAAGTATACTGCAGCTGATGCTTGTCTGGATAGGGGTTGGGTTTTGTTTGTAGTCTTCCCGTCATGTAGGTGGCAGCAACACTCAAGGCTAGAACTTTTCTTTCACACTCTCTGAGCTCTAGTCCATAGCATATACTTACTAAAAATCCTTGTGGAAGAGAAAAGGTTTAAAGTATAGAGACAAATATCTCTATGTCTTCACATATCGCTAATGTGCTATTTTAAGGGTGTGCTAAAGCTGTTCCCATAATGTGAAAACATTCATCATTTTTCTTAATACAGAAGTCATATTCTACCCTCATACATGTTTGCAGTATTAGGTTCCTGTTTATTTACTAGGATCTTACTTCTTTACCTTCTCTCAGGCTAAAGACTCTCTGAAGAAAAAGGAAGAAAACTCTGCTTTATTTCACTACCACCTAAGCTTTCCTGGGAAATGGTGAAAGTATGTCCCTTTATTCTTTGTAAGCATCTAAGAAGCCAGGGTATATAGTAAATGTGGAGAGATTTTACTTTAGTCATCCAAATAAAGCCATTTTCTCTTATTGTCCTAACTGGAGGTGACTGCATTCAAGTTAGTTCTGTGTGCAAATCAAATGAAGGCTCTGTCTGAGCTGAGAGGCCCAGGGCTCCTGAAAGTGAGGCCAGAAAACAAATAGAAGGTGTTGAGCCATTGCATTGATGGGGGTCACTGCCTTGAGAAAGCTGGTGGCTCCTGCACCCAGCCAAAAGTGAAACCAGGATGCCTACCTTTATGTAAATAAGTGTGCCCTTCCTTAGTATTGGAAACTAATGAGCAGTGAGATTTTCTTTAATTCCTGGGATTTTGCTAGAACTAGGATATGTGATAGCAAGCATAGGTAGCTTTTGTGAAGGAATCTTCAGTGTTCTTTTTATACAGGGCTGGTCAACGTGTCCAAAATAGCAAGCAAATATATACCATTCCAGGCACAGGTGAAGCAAAAGGTGAGGAGAGGGTTCTATATCTAATACCTTTTAATCTGGTTTTCACTGTTCCTCACTTCTTTTGTTCTTTACATCCTTGATCACTTTCCCCAAATACCTATGTAGTTTAATGCAGGTATTTTGCATTGCAGCAGGCATTGCACATGGAGTCTTCAGTACTATCATTGCATGTCACACCTTCACTTTCTTACTAGCTGTTCGACATTACAAAAGTAGTTTCATATACTACCCGGAGCCTCAATTTTCTCATCTATACATTGGGACTAACAATTCCAATCTCTCAATTACCATATGCATGTACAGTATTACTGATACAATAGTACAAATCACTGAAATTACTACACATACCAAAAATGCCTGGTTTTAGAATCTTAATTATAGCTAACTATCATGGCACTCCAGTGCTTGAATAAGTGCTTTAACTCAGATTAGGGACAGCACTTTGGCATAAACAATCTAAATAGTCTGTTTTAATAAAAGCCTTTTCTTTTAAAATGTTTCATGTTAACTTAGCACTCCCAGGATCAAGAACTAGTTTAGAAGTTTTCAACAGTTTATTTTAAGGTCAAGGCTGGAGGCAACTTCAAGATGGCGGAGGAGTAAGACACGGAGATCACCTTCCTCCCCACAAATACATCAAAACTACATGTACATGTGGAACAACTCCTACAGAACACCTACTGAACGCTGGCAGAGGACCTCAGACTTCCCAAAAGGCAAGAAACTTCCTGCGTACCGGGGTAGGGCAAAAGAAAAAAGGAAAAACAGTGACAAAAGAATAGGGACAGGACCTGCACCTCTGGGAGGGAGCTGTGAAGGAGGAAAAGTTTCCACACACTAGGAAGCCCCTTCACTGGCGGAGACGGGGTGGTGGGGGGAAGCTTCAGAGCCACGGAGGAGAGCACAGAAACAGGGGTGCAGAGGGCAAAGCTGAGAGACTCCCGCATAGAGGATTGGTGTCGACCAGCACTCACCAGCCTAAGAGGCTTCTCTGCTCTCCCGCCGGGGCGGGCGGGGGTTGGAAGCTGAGGCTCAGGATTCGGAGGTCAGATCCCAGGGAGAGCACTGGGGTTGGCGGCGTGAACACAGCCTGAAGGGGGTTAGTGCGCCACAGCTAGCCGCGAGGGAGTCGGGGAAAATGTCTGGACCTGCCTAAGAGGCAAGAGACCATTGTTTTCAGGGTGCACGAGAAAAGAGGATTCAGAGCCCCACCTAAACAAGCTCCAGAGACAGGCGTGAGCTGCGGCTATCAGTGCGGACAGCAGAGACGGGCATGAAACGCTAAGGCTGCTTCTGCAGACACCAAGAAGCCTGTGTGCAAGCACAGGTCACTATCCATACCTCCCCTCCTAAGAACCTGTGCAGCCCGCCACTGCCAGGGTCCCGTGATCCAGGGACAACTTCCCAGGAGAACACACGGCGAGCCTCAGGCTGTTGCAACATCACACTGGCCTCTACCACCACACGCTTGCCCCACATTCCATACCCCTCCCTCCCCTCGGCCTGAGTGAGCCAGAGCCCCCTAATCAGCTGCTCCTTTAACCCCGTCCTGTCTGAGCGAAGAACAGACGCCCTCAGGTGACCTACACGCAGAGGCGGGGCCAAATCCAAAGCTGAACCCCAGGAGCTGTGCAACCAAAGAAGAGAAAGGGAAATCTCGCCCAGCAGCCTCAGGAGCAGCAGATTAAATCTCCACAATCAACTTGATGTACCCTGCATCTGCGGAATAGCCGAATAGACAACAAATCATCCCAAAATTGAGGCAGTGGACTTTGGGAGCAACTGTAGACTTGGGGTTTACTTTCTGCATCTAATTTGTTTCTGGTTTTATGTTTATCTCAGTTTGGTATTTCGAGCTTATTATCATTGGTAGATTTCTTTATTGATTTGGTTGCTTTCTTCCGTGTTTTTATATGTTTCTATTTTTTTTTTCCTTTTTCCCTTTTTGTGAGTGCGTGTGTATGTGTATGTTTCTTTGTGTGATTTTCTCTGTATAGCTTTGTTTTTGCCATTTGTCCTAGGGTTCTGTCTGTCTATTTTTTGTTCTTTTTTTTAGTGTAGTTTTTAGTGCTTGGTATCATTGATGGATTTATTTTTTGGTTTGGTTGCTCTCTTTCTTTCTTTCTTTTTTTAAATTATTTTAATATTTTTATTTTGAATACTTTTTTAATTTAATAACTTTATTTCATTTTATTTTACTTTTTTTCCTTCCTTCCTCCCTCCCTCCCTCCCTCCCTCCCTCTCTCTCTCTCCTCTCCCTCTCTCTTTCTTTCTCCCTTTACTTCTGAGCCGTGTGGCTGACAGGGTCTTTATGCACTGACCAGGTGTCAAGCCTGAGCCTCTGAGGTGGGAGAGCTGAGTTCAGGACATTGGTCCACCAGAGACCTCCCGGCCACATGTAATATCAAACAGCAAAAGCTCTCCCAGAGATCTACATCTCAATGCTAAGACACAGCTCCACTCAACGACCAGCAAGCTATAGTGCTGGACACCCTATGCAAAACAACTAGCAAGATAGGAACACAACCCCACCCATTAGCACAGAGGCAGCCTAAAATCATAATAAGTTCACAGATACCCCAAAACACACTACCGGACGTGGTCCTGCCCACAAGAAAGACAAGATCCAGCCTCATCCACTAAACACAAGCAGCAGTCCCCTCCACCAGGAAGCCTACACAACCCACTGAACAAACGTCACCCACCGGAGGCAACACCAAAAACAACGGTAACTACGAACCTGCAGCGAGCAAAAAAGGAGACCCCAAACACTGTAAGTTAAGCAAAATGAGAAGACAGAGAAACACACAGCAGATGAAGGAGCAAGGTAAAAACCCACCAGACCTAACAAATGAACAGGAAATAGGCAGTCTACCTGAAAAAGAATTCAGAGTAATGATAGTAAAGATGACCCAAAATCTTGGAAACAGAATGGAGAAAATACAAGAAACGTTTAACAAGGACCTAGAAGAATTAATGAGCAAACAAACAATGATGAACAACACAATAAATGAAATTAAAAATTCTCTAGAAGGAATCAACAGCAGAATACCTAAGGCAGAAGAATGGATAAGTGGCCTGGAAGATAAAATAGTGGAAATAACTACCGCAGAGCAGAATAAAAAAAAAAAATGAAAAGAATTGAGGACAGTCTCAGAGACTTCTGGGACAACATTAAACACACTAACATTCGAATTATAGGGATCCCAGAAGAAGAAGAGGAAAAAAACGGGACTGAGAAAATATTTGAAGAGATTATAGTTGAAAGGAAATAGTCAGTCAAGTCCAGGAAGTGCAGAGATTCCTATACAGGATAAATCCAAGGAGAAACACGCCAAGACATATTAATCAAACTATCACATATTAAATACAAAGAAAAAATATTAAAAGCAGCAAGGAAAAAGCAACAAATAACATACAAGGGAAAGCCCATAAGGTAAACAGCTGATCTTTCAGAAGAAGCTCTGCAAGCTAGAACAAGGGAGCGGCAGGACATATTTAAAGTGATGAAAGGAGAAAGCCTACAAGATAAGTCTACCCAGCAAGGATCTCATTCAGATTCGACGGAGAAATTAAAAACTTTACAGACAAGCAAAAGCTAAGAGAATTCAGCACCACCAAACCAGCTTTACAACAAATGCTAAAGGAACTTCTCTAGGCAGGAAACACAAGAGAAGGTAAAGATCTACAATAACAAACCCAAAACAATTAAGAAAATGGTAATAGGAACATACATACTGATAACTTCCTTAAATGTAAATGGATTAAATGCTCCAACCAAAAGACACAGACTGGCTCAATGGATACAAACATAAGACACATATATATGCTGTCTACAAGAGACCCATTCAGACCTAGGGACACATACAGACTGAAAGTGAGGGGATGGAAAAAGATATTCCATGCAAATGGAAATCGAAAGAAAGCTGGAGTAGCAATTCTCATATCAGACAAAATAGACTTTAAAATAAAGTCTATTACAAGAGAAAAAGAAGGACACTACATAATAATCAAGGGATCAATCCAAGAAGAAGATATAACAATTGTAAATATTTATGCACCCAACATAGGAGCACCTCAATACATAAGGCAAATGCTAACAGCCATAAAAGGGGAAATTGACAGTAACACAATCATAAGAGGGGTCTTTAACACCCCACTTTCACCAATGGACAGATCATCCAAAATGAAATTAAATAAGGAAACACAAGCTTTAAATGACACATTAAATGAGATGGACTTAATTGATATTTATAGGACATTCCATCAAAAAACAACAGAATACAATTTCTTCTCAAGTGTTCATGGAACATTCTCCTGGATAGATCATATCTTGGGTCACAAATCAAGCCTTGGTAAATTTAAGAAAACTGAAATCGTATCAGTGATCTTTTCTGATCACAATGCTATGAGACTAGATATCAATTACAGGAAAAAAACTGTAAAAAAATACAAACACATAGAGGCTAAAAAATACGCTACTAAATAACCAAGAGATCACTGAAGAAATCAAAGAGGAAATCAAAAGATACCTAGAAACAAATGATAATGAAAACACGACGACCCAAAACCTATGGGGTGCAGCAAAAGCAGTTCTAAGAGGGAAGTTTATAGCAATACAATCCTACCTCAAGAAACAAGAAACATATCAAATAAACAACCTAACCTCACAACTAAAGCAATTAGAGAAAGAAGATAAAAAAAACACCAAAGTTAGCAGAAGGAAATAAATCATAAAGAACAGATCACAAATAAATGAAAAAGAAATAAAGGAAACAATACAAAAGATCAATAGAACTAAAAGCTGGTTCTTTGAGAAGATAAAGAAAATTGACAAACCTTTAGCCAGACTCATCAAGAAAAAGACGGAGAGGGCTCAAATCAATAAAATTAGAAATGAAAAAGGAGAAGTTACAAAAGACACTGCAGAAATACAAAGGATCATGAGAGATTACTACAAGCAACTATATGCCAATAAAATAGACAATCTGGAAGAATTGGACACAGTTTTAGAAAAGCACAACTTTCTGAGACTGAACCAGGAAGAAATAGAAGATATAAACAGACCAATCACAAGCGCTGAAATTGAGACTGTGATTAAAATCTTCCAACAAACAAAAGCCCAGGACCAGATGGCTTGACAGGCAAATTCTATCAAACATTTAGAGAAGAGCTAACACCTATCCTTTGCAAACTCTTCCAAAATATAGCAGAGGGAGGAACACACCCAAACTCATTCTACGAGGCCACCATCACCCCCGGTACCAAAACCAGACAAAGTTGTCACAAAAAAAGAAAACTAGAGGCCAATATCACTGATGAGCATAGATGCAAAAATCCTCAACAAAATACTAGCAAACAGAATCCAGCAGCACGTTAAGAGGATGATACCCCATGATCAAGTGGAGTTTATCTCAGGAAGGCAAGGATTCTTAAATACATGCAAATCAATAAATGTGATTCACCATATTAACAAATTGAAGGAGAAAAAACATATGATCATTTAAATAGATGCAGAAAAAGGTTTTGACAAAATTCAACACCCATTTTTGATAAAAACTCTCCAGAAATTAGGCATAGAAGGAACCTACCTCAACATAATAAAGGCCAAATATGACAAATCTACAGCCAGCATCGTTCTCAGTGGTGAAAAACTGAAACCATTTCCACTAATATCAGGAACAAGACAAGGTTGCCCACCCTCTCCGCTATTATTCATCATGGTTTTGGAAGATTTAGCTACAGCAGTCAGAGAAAAAAGGAAATAAAAGGAATCCAAATAGGAAAAGAAGAATTAAAACAGTCACTCTTTGCAGATGACATGATACTATACAAGAGATTCCTAAAGATGCTACCAGAAAACTATTAGAGTTAATTATGAATTTGGTAAAGTAGCAGGATACAAAATTAATGCACAGAAGACAGTTGCATTCTTATACACTAACAACGAAAAATCTGAAAGAGAAATTAAGGAAACACTCTGATTTACCATTGCAACAAAAAGAATAAAATACCTAGGACTAAACCTTCCTAAGGAGACAAAAGACCTGTATGCAGAAAACTATAAGACACTGATGAAAGAAATTAAAGATGATACAAATAGATGGAGAGATATACCATGTTCTAGGATTGGAAGAATCAACATTGTGAAAATGACTATACTACCCAAAGCAATCTACAAATTCAATGCAATCCCTATCAAACTACCAATGGCATTTTTCTCAGAACTAGAACAAAAAATTTCACAATTTGTATGGAAACATAAAAGACCCCGAATAGCTAAAGCAATCTTGAGAAAGAAAAACGGAGGTGGAGGAATGACGCTCCCTGACTTCAGACTATACTACAACACTAAAGTAATCAAGACAGTATGGTACTGGCACAAAAACAGGAATATAGATCAATGGAACAGGATAGAAAGCCCAGAGATAAACCCACATACATATGGTCACCTTATCTTTGATAAAGGAGGCAAGAATATACAATGGAGAAAAGACAACCTCTTCAAAAAGTGGTGCTGGGAAAACTGGATAGCCACATGAAAAAGAATGAAATTAGAACACTCCCTAACACCCTACACAAAAATCAACTCAAAGTGGATTAAAGACCTAAACGTAAGGCCAGACACCATGAAACTCTTAGAGGAAAACAGAGGCAGAACACTCTATGATATAAATCACAGTAAGATCCTTTTTGACCCACCTCCTAGAGAAATGGAAATAAAAACAAAAATAAACAAATGGGACCTAATGAAACTTAAAAGCTTTTGCACAGCAACGAAAACCATAAACAAGACCAAAAGACAACCCTCAGAATGGGAGAAAATATTTGCAAACGAAGCAACTGGCAAAGGTTTAGTGTCCAAATATACAAGCAGCTCATGCAGCTCAATATCAAAAAAACAAACAACCCAATCCAAAAATGGGCAGAAGACCTAAATAGACATTTCTCCAAAGAAGCTATACAGATTGCCAACAAACACATGAAAAGATGCTCAACATCACTAATCATTAGAGAAATGCAAATCAAAACTACAATGAGGTATCACCTCACACCGGTCAGAATGGCCATCATCAAAAAACCTACAAACAATAAATGCTGGAGAGGGTATGGAGAAAAGGGAACCGTCTTGCACTGTTGGTGGGAATGTAAATTGATACAGCCACTATGGGGAACAGTATGGAGGTTCCTTAAAAAACTACAAATAGAACTACCATATGACCCAGCAATCCCACTACTGGGCATATACCCTGAGAAAACCATAATTCAAAAAGAATCATTTACCACAATGTTCACTGCAGTACTATTTACAATAGCCAGGATATGGAACAACCTAAGTTTCCACTGACAGATGAATGGATAAAGAAGATGTGGCACATATATACAATGGAATATTTCTCAGCCATAGAAAGAAACAAAATTGAGTTATTTGTAGTGAGGTGGATGGACCTAGAGTCTGTCACACAGAGTGAAGTAAGTCAGAAACAGAAAAATAAATACCATATGCTAACACATATATATAGAATCTTAAAAAAAAAAAAAACGGTTCTGAAAAACCTAGGGGGTGGACAGGAATAAAGACGTAGATGTAGAGAATGGAGTTGAGGACACAGGGAGGGGGAAGTGTAAGCTGGGACGAAGTGAGAGAGTGACATGGACATATATACACTACCAAATGTAAAATAGATAGCTAGTGGGAAGCAGCCACATAGCACAGGGAGATCAGCTCAGTGCTTTGTGTTCATCTAGAGGGGTGGGAGAGGGAGGGTGGGAGGGAGACGCAAGAGGGAGGAGATATGGGGATATATGTATATGTGTAGCTGATTCACTTTGTTATACAGCAGAAACTAACACACCATTGTAAAGCAATTATACTCCAATAAAGATGTTAAAAAAATAAAAAAATGTGAAAGGGTAACCTTTCTATTTTTATTATAGAAAGTGCAATTTAAACCTATGCAAGTAAATTTGTGTTAAATTCCTACCAGCAAAAATAAATAAATAAATAAATAAAGGTCAAGGCTTTTCCCAGTTTGGTGGGTGATTATAAATGGTAAATAGTTTTTCTTCTGGGTCCTGAAAGACAATACTCTGGGAATGTTTTATGTCAGAATAGGACAGGCCATGGTCCATCTAAGCCTGTATGAAATGACAGGTAACTTCCCTCCTGACTTCTATCAATCTTCATATTATCAGATGACACTAACAAGCATGATTCTATAGCTTTATATGAGTATGATGAAAAAGACCAAAACAAAACATCTAATTACTTTTAAAACAGTATTCCAAAACTTAGAAAGTCTCTGAGTTTCTGAAGGATTTTGTAAAGCAAAACAGTGTATATCGAATTTTACTTTCCTACTGAGGATGGTATGTAGTAGAAATGCTTTCCTTTTAGACAAAAATCTGAAAATAGATGAACTGAGCAGAAAATCTGAGTTAAGGAAGGGTTAAAGTGGAAAGCTGACCATGGCATCAGGGGTATCAAACACCAACAAAATGTACCTGGGGAGAGATGCTCATCCTTGCTTTTCCTTTAATAAAGCTTGGTGGAATGTCTCATGACAGATCTCTGCTTCTGTCTCTTTCTTTCCCCTAAATGGAAAAAAAAGAGTATTGATTAATAATGATAGAAATTAACAATAACAATTAACAATAAACATAACAACAATAGCAAAATGACAAGAGGGAGTTTCAGTTAAAATGGCAAATTAAAGACACACGTTTATCTCTACCCTCTGCTGAAGCCCTACTGAAATAATGTGATAAAAGACATAACTGCAGAAGAAAAAGAGACTGGGAAAAGGAGGTACCAAAGCAAAACTTTAAATACTGAAAAGTAAATAAATGTCACAGGGATGATGCCAAAAAGTGAGCTGGCTGGTGTTGCAGAGTTTCTTAAAGGCTCAGAAATTAGAGTCAACTGTCACCTCTAAAAGTGCAGGTACCAGTATGGCTGAAATAGGAAAACTGAAAGAAATAGTTAATATCCTTGATTTCTACCCCCTCTTCTCTCCCTGGCTATTGCCTGGAGGTTCCTTCCCTGAACAGTCTGATCAAGAGGGACTCTAGACTCAGGACACTAAGCCTAACTGAGAGCAGGGACATAATCTTGAAAAGGAGGGATGGATAAAAATCTGCACACTTATGGCTACACTCCAACTCCAACTCCTTTCTGCTTTGTTCCCGAAATGCTGATAACCGTTCTTATTAACCCTGAATAAGAGACAGAAGATTTTTTTTCTGATAAAATAACCAGCCTAAGGCCAATGGGCACATAAGAAGATCCTCAACATCACTAATCATTAGGGAAATGCAAATCAAAACCACAATGAGATACCACCTCACACACATTAGGATGGCTACTATCAAAAAAACAGGCAATGACAAGTGTTGGTGAGGATATCGAGAAATTGGAATTCATGCATTGTTTGTGGGAATGTAAAATGGTGCAGCTGCTGTGGAAAACAGCACAGTGGTGCCTCCAAAATGCAAAATAAAATTAACATATAATCCAACAATTCCACTTCTGGGTATATTCCAAAAGAATATCTGAAAGCAGGATCTCAAAGAGATGTTTTTTGTATACCCATGTCCATAGCAGTATTATTCGCAATAGCAAAGGGTGGAGGGAACCCAAGTTCCTTCATCTATCAACAGATGAATGGATGAACAATATGTGAGTCATATATAATTCAGCCTTAAGAATTCTGACACATGCTACAACATGGATGAACCTTGAAGACATTATGTTAAGTGAAATAAGCCAGGCACAAAACGATAAATACTAAATGATTTCACTTACATGAGGAACCTACACCAATGTGCACATACCTAACCCTACTGATCTGTACTGTACTGTATAATTAAAAATGGTTAAAATTGTAAATTTTATGTTACGTATGTTTTACCACAATTAAAAATTTTAAGAACAACCTGAGAAAAAAAGATTTACAGCTGTGTACCTTTCAGGCTGCTCCAACGAAACATCAAGAGCCAGATAACCTAAGGGTGAAGCCCGGCACTCTAGCCTGCTCAGGAACACAAGATATTTTCATGACTCACTAGTGAAAGCTAAGGATCACCAGATATGAAGAAAGCTTTCAATATGAAAGATAGAGACCGAAACAAACAAGCATAAAAAGACAGCAAAAGCAGTCAATACAGGGTATTTAAATATCCCAATGAAAACCATTTCCATCCTGGAATTCTTTACTAGCCAATCTGTCTCTTCCATGCACCTTTTCTCATAAAACTGCTGAAGGGTATGATCCATCTTCAAGATGGAGTAAACCAAGAAAGAGCAGCACATACAGCATAGGAAACAGGGAAATTCCCCAGGGGACCATGAAGGTAGATTGCATGCCTACTGCAGTCTGCAGGCCTAGAAAGCAGCTGCGCCAGTCGTAGCAGAAAGTAAAGGATTTCAGTAGAGATATCTCCAGAACAGCAACAAAACTGGTAGATTACTGATAGGTCTGACTGTACTGAGAATGATCTCAGAGTTCTATCAGTGGGCTTGGTAATGGATTAGTGACAGGTATCACGTATGACATAAAACTAAGCAAATGAAAAGTGAAAGAGAAGAAATGTAATCACAGTGTACTATGCGGTCCAACTGTGAATAATACAAGTAATAATTATTACAGAGTAATCATTACACTAACAAAAACGATAATATAACTATCAGGAGGATGAGGGGATTGTGTGAGGGGAGTGGGTAATGGAGGAAAGGAAAGTTAAATGCTAAGGAATCACTAAAATTGAGAACTACAAATAATCTGAAATAGTAGGTAAATTGCCAGTTTACAAATTTTGTTATAGCAAGTGTTGGTATATTGAATTTATGTACAAAGAGAGTTATCTGGAATCTTTGAGTGTCTCACCTCTGCTTGCCCTGTATGTGGTCCTAACTTTGTACCTCTCTGGTTGTTTGGGATCATAGCTCAAGAAATTACCCAGGTTGTATGGTTTCTCTGAACTCCACAGTGATGTCACTCATTTGATGCTGTCCTCCCACAGCCAGCCATAACCAGTGTGCAGAGTAATCCAGCAGGCATGACTTCCAGGCAGGGGATTTTCCTGCACATCTGGTCACAGTTGTTAATGATCCTCCTTTGCAACGTGATTAATGAGTGCAATGTGTGATTAATGAGTGTGAGTAGGTAGTTATTCATAAGGTATTTCGGAAAGTATCTAAGAGTATTGGTCAAAAATATCCTATGCCTGCATAGCTGTCCAGTGGACTAGAAGACCACCCATATCTATGCTTCTCAAAAGTTCACCAAAGTATTCTCAGAAGAAAAGAAAAATAGTACACAGAATAGCCACAAAGTAGCACACTATAAATGTGAAATTTCTCTGGCATCTTAAAGTTTATCTTTAAAAAGTCATTTAAAATTTGCATGCATGTACATTTATGTTTGCTAAATATGTAAAATTTTAGTTTTTATTTAAATTGACTTTTATTGAGGTACAATTGACATACAGTATTATATTAGTTTCAGGTGTACAAATGGTGATTCAACATTTGTATACATTGTAAAATGGTCACCATACTAAGTCTAGTTACTATCTGTCACCTTACAAATGTAATACAATATTATTGACTATATTTTCCATGTTGTACATTATATTCCCATGACATTTATTTTGTAACTGGAAATTTGTGTTTCTTAATCTCCTTTACCCATTTCACCTCCCCGCAAACTCCTGCCCTTACGGCAACCACCAATCTGTTCTCTGTATCTATGAGTTTGGGGGTTTGTTTTGTTTGTTTGTCTTCTTTTCTTTAGATTTCACGTATAAGTGAAATGATGAGGTATTTGCCTTTCTCTCCCTGACTTTTTTTTACTTAGTATAATACCCTCAAGGTCTGTCCATGTCACAAATGGCCAAATTTCATTCTTTTTTATGGCTGAGTAGTATTCCATCATATATATATATATATATATATATATATCTCACATCTTCTTTATTCAATCATTTGTTTATGGACACTTGGGTTGTTTCTATGTCTTGGCTATTGTGAATAATGCGCAGTGGACATAGGGGTGCATATATCTTTTCAAACGAGTGTTTTCCTTTTCTTTAGATAGATACTCAGTAGTGGAATTGTTGGATCATATGGTAGCTCTATTTTCAATGTTTTGAGGAACGTCCATACTGTTTTCCATAGTGGCTGCACCAATTTACAATCCCTCCAACAGGGCTTCGGGGTGTTCCCTTTTCTCCAAATTCTTACCAGCACTTTCTATTTCTCATCTTTTTGATAACAGCCATTCTGGCAGAGGTAAGGTGATATGTCACTGTGATTTTGATGTGCTTTTCCCTGATGATTAGTGATATTAAGCATCTTTTCCTGTACCTTTTGGCCATCAGGATGCTTTCTTTGGAAAAATGCCTATTCAGATCCTTAGGGAAAAAATCCTCTGAAAAAAATTGGATTGTTTGTTTTTAGTTATTGAGTTGTATAAGTTCCTTATATATAGGATATTAACCTCATATCAGAAATGTGATTTGCAAATAACTTCTCCCATTAAGTTGTCTTTTCATGGGGCAATGTCATGGAGTGTCACAACTGCCCACGTGCACAGACTTTAGCTAGGGAACAATACAATGCTGCCACTGTTCCCATTCGCCCACCCCTGCCAGGGAGCAGGGAAGTGCTGCAACTGCCTGTCCTATTTGGCTCCAGCAAGGCATCGGGATAGTGCCTGAACTGACGAATCCCTTCCATCTGTTTTAGAAAGGTTGGCGAGGGAGGCTGGGGAGGGTGCCACATCCAAGCTTGCAGCTTACACCGCCAGGTTAGGTTGAGGCGGCAATAACAGCATTTGCCAGCGCCTCTGTCACCGGGGGGCATTTTGACTACCCGCGCCCCACCTCCAGCCAATGTTTTTAGATTAGCAAATGAATCTCCTTCATATAGTCTAGGCTTCTTTCAAACTGCTGTTTTTTTCACTGGGTCTCAGGCCAAGTGAGACCTCATGCAAGCCCTTGAAGAGGGGAATCTCAGTTTCCTACAGCACTTAGGTCCCTTGGATGTCAGCCCTGTTGCTTTTCTAAGCCAGACATTTTGGGGGCTTGTCTCTTCAGTACAGCTCCCGGGGTTGGGGTGCCTGATGTGTGGCACCAACCCCTCCCTCCTCCAGGAGAAGCACCTGCCTGGTGAGATCCCTCCCTACAGTGTGCTGATGCACCAGGGATGGGTCTTGATGTGGTCCTTTTATCCCTTATTGTAGGGAGCAGTTCATCTAGTTTTCAGATATTCTTCAAGGAAAATATCCATATATAGCTATAGATTTGGTGTGTTCCTGGGAGGAGATGAATTCAGAATGAGTGCCTATTTTGTCATTTTGGACTCCCCATAAAATTTTAATAGCTAACATTTACTGAACATTTTGGGGGCGTGCTGTGTCTAATACTTTACAATATCTTTTCTTTGCACAGTAGATATCAAAGGTAAATGCATATTTCAATTCTATACAATAGGAAAGGAAATAAAAAGAAAGCATCAATTACTTTTTAGACAAAAAATTTTATAGTTGGACAGAACCTCTAAGGTAATTGAATACATTAATTGAAACTAATTGCTGGAGTTTATATTTTTCTCTACAAAATTTATTTTTTTGTTTTATTCAATTTGTTTAAACTAAAACAAAACAAAACAAAAACCAGTTCACCCATTAACTGTTTCTTACTTGATCTTAACAGCCATTTTAAGAGATATTTTCTAATCTCATTTTATAGATAAGGAAACAGAAACACAGAAAGGCTAAGTAATTTTCCAAAGGTCATACAGCTAGTGAGGAGTGAAAAAAGAGTTTAAATATTGCAGTGCAATTTGTATGCACGCAGGCTCTGTATTCAGATTCTTTGTAATAATTTAGTCTTTTGTAACTGCCTCTCTTATGTGTGGTCTTCAGTTTTTCATTTACGGGTATGAGAACTACAATTTGAAAAGCATAAATCTATTTTATCTACTTCCATTCATGATGGCAGAGGCTAATAAAATCAACAGCAAGAAGGTCACCACATTTAAAAAATACTGGTCAGCAAATAACTGATTTGATTAAAAAAGAAACAACAGATATTATCATAATCCCAACATTAATACTATAAATATCTTTGTGCCCTTAGTAGAGGATCACTTTGGAAGCAGTAGGCTAAGGCTAGGTCTTCTTTTGCTCTATTGATAACACACTTTACTTGCTAGGCTCCCAGAGCTCATGTAGATGGGATTTATTGACAGTCTACCATGTGCCAATCACTCGCCTAGCTGTGTGTGTGTGACATTTTACTCCCATACACAGCTCTTTGAAGCAGGTATTATTTTTGTACCCATTTTACAGATTAAAAAAGTACAGCCCTTGGGAGGACAAGTAATTTGCTTAAGATTACTCAACTAATGAATCATAGGAGCAGGAGTCTTGCAAGCTCAAACAGTTGGACTCAGCAACTCGTGCTTTTAACAATTATTTTATATTGCTGACCCCCTTCACCATCTTTTGTCCTCATATTTGATAATGCAAAAGCCAAATTTAATGGTCATTTTCAACCTTCCATTTTTATGTCTTTAGCAGTATATGGATTCCCACCCACTCCATGCTATAGAGCTTGTTATCTTTGCATCAACTGCTAACCTATGTTGTGGGATTCAGTGGGTTAAAGTGCTGTACTTTCTTGGAGCCTTCAGTGTGGTGTATGGCCAGAGTGCTTCTGTGTACCCAAGAGCTTTTGACCAGATAGGTAGCCTTTTGAGTCAGAAAAGCTAACTGGAATGGACTTCCCAGCCAGAATATCAAAGTTCTTTCATGCATTACATCGAAGTCCTTCAGTGATGTTTCAAGATCAAAACAGCAATTTAAGGATGATTTCAGCTCTTTCAACAAAATTGTTAGCTCAGTTGTCTAAGGCAGAGGTTTCTCAACCTCAGCACTATTGATATTTTGGCCTCAATAATTCTTTGCTAGGTGGGGGCTATCCTGTGAATTGTAGGATATTTATCAATAGTAGCATCCCTGGACTCTACCACCAGATGCAGGTAAAGTTATGATAAGCAAAAGTGTCTCTAGACATTGCTAAATATTCCTTGGTTGGGGGTGGGGGGACAAGACTGCCCCCAGCCAAGAAACACTGGTCTAAGATAAGATTCTTTCTACATACATTTCCAAGCAAAAGCTCATCGGGTGTTATGTTGTTTTATTTATTTCAGAATAACACCTTCTAGCCTGACTTCAGCATAAAGCTTACTCAGGTTAAATTTACATCTACTAAGAGACTAAGAGAAAGTAATCACTATATTGCTCTTCTTTTTTTTTCAGTGCTTACTACCATCTTTAAATTGTATATGCCCATGCCCCCAAATCACACGTCCCTCACACACATCAAGCACCAAACCTCAAAATTCACCTACAAAGCCATCATCTCCTCCTAAACATCCTACAGGAACCTCAAGACAAAGTGTCCCACACTGAACTCATTCTCTGCCTCCACAAATCTCCTCTTTGTTCCTCACTCCCAGGATAAAATTGGTGTCCAGATATTTTCTATTTGATTTCCTTAAGGGCTCGCAAATCTGACCTTTGGCATCCCCATGGACTTCCTCCGTTGGGAAATGAGTGTGGCTTCCTCCGTTCACACTCATTTCCCATTCAAATTGCCACAGGAGCCTGCTGACTAGTCCTTCTACCTCCAGGCCATTGTCCACACTGTTGCCCCAGCTAACTCTCTAAAACACAAATCTCATTCTTTCCCTCCTGTGAAATTATTCCAAACCCCCTTAGCTGGGCTTTCGAAGACCTTCACAAAGTAGCCCTTGCTTTCTTCCATCTTATAACAATACATTAGTGAGGATTACATTTGCTGCTAGAATAAAGGCACCAGAAGAACCTGAGACAGATATTAAGTACATAAAACATATATCCTATTGTATTCAAGTAATGGTTGTGAGTACTGTAACAGGTTTGAAGATGTAAACGCCTGAGGTTTATGTGCCTTTTATATCAGGAAAGATGTGAATTTCAGTACACACTCTCAGGTATGCCCAAAACTCAACCTATTTTCTCTATAAATGAATCTAATTTCTATTTTAGATTTTCCCCTTTATTTTTCCACTTTTTCTCATATGTTGCATCTAAGTTTTGAGCACTTAAGTAAGTCACATAGTTTTTAGTGCAAAATAAGACATTTTCTATGGTGAAAGGATCTGCTATTTAACAATTATGCACAAGGCAACCAGTATAAATCAGGAATATTCCAGGTAGATGGAGAAATATGGTCACCTTTGACGTAGGTAATGTTAGTCTAGTAGTAGCGGGGTGTGGGTATCTGGAGAGTATTCAGTCACCATTTTCCATACAAGATGTACAGATAATATTACATCCAGATGTCCAGAAGAAAAAAAAATGTTCTGCCTCATTCTATCTGGTCTTTGGTCATCTGTCCATTCATCTCTCAGCTGCTTTCACCCTCTTTTCTAGCAATAGGCATCTCTAGTCTGGCTGATAGCCAGGTCCTCTCTAAGCCCTGCTGAGGTGGACAGAAAAGATTTAACTCTATTGTTCTTCACTGGAACATGATTATGCCTATCTCAGGCATTTCTATGCAACCATTTCTGTTTCATGCTACATGCTGCAACATTTTGTGAACATGCAATCCTCTTGAGCTCCACCCAGAAAACAGGTCTCCACCCTCCACCGTTCTTGAATGCTGAATTCTCTCAGGTTTCTATTCACCACCCCACCCCTAACTAGGAAACAGACTATGCATGAGACACAGGGTTGCTTTTTCAGGAATCCATCTGAATCTAAGTTATTTGTCATCTTCTCTTTGCCCTCCCCATGTAAGCTTTACCTCTTTGGCAATGAGATAGCCTGACTTGTTATCTATTTTCTTAGATTTGTTGTTTGTGACATAAACTTTTTACCCTAGTATTATAGGGCTAAAGACTTTAAAATGCAAACTCCTATTGACACTTAAAGTTGTTTTCTTTACTCATGTGTCTTGTCATCTTTCCCCAAGACAACGAATACTGCTGACAATAGGGTGAAAAGCAAAAACTCCAAAAGCAATACAACCCAAATCCTTGATAAGTATAAAAGCATATCCAATTTTTTCATCTACTAAAGACAAATGAATTCAAGATTAGAAGAAAAGAGTATGGGAACTGCAATGGTTAATTTTATATGTCAACTTGGCTAGGCAATGGTGACCAGTTATTTGGTGAAATACCAGTCTGGGTCTTGCTGTGAAGGTATTTTTTAGATATGATTAATTTTGGTAGACTTTGAGTAAAGCTGATGAATGTGGGTGAGTGCCTTCTAATCAGTTGGAGACTTTAAGAGCAAAGTCTGAGGTTTCCCAAAGTAGAAGGAGTTCTCTTCAAGACTGCAGCTCAGGAACGCTGCCTGAGTTACCAGCCTGCTGCCCTGTCATACAGACTTCAGACTCTCCAGAACCAGCCCCCACAATTTCATGAACCAAGTTCTTAAATCTCTCTCTCTCTCTCCATCTCTATCTATCCTATTGGTTCTGTTGCTCTAGAGAACCCTAACTAGTACAGGTGTATAAATGGAGTTTTATTGAATTGTACATATCAGTAGACCTGAATTGTTATACACAGCCCATGGTGATCAGCAAAAATTTTCGATAGTGGCAGAGAGAGTGAGTGAAGTCTGTTTAGAAATCTCAGTCTTGGCAGGACTTAAGGAGTAAGGGGTGATCCATGCTGTCAAAATCTATATGAAGTTAAAGGAGAAAAAATAATGTCAATAAAGCTTCTGTGGAGAGTCACTGCAACCAGACTGATTCGGTCCAGTTGAAAATCAAATGTTAAAAATAGGTAAAATGAGAAGAGAGATCGCTAATTCTAAGACTTGAGCACTCAAAGTAAAAAGGACGGAAGAGAAGAGCAATAGTTAGAAAGAACTACCAAGTCAAGTTTCAGTTTCTCAATTATTTGGCTTGAGAGTAGGGCTATCAATCCAAAAATCATCACTTTTTCCCCTGCCAAGAAGGAGGCCCTGAGACTCTGATGGTGAAGGAGCTAGTTTCTTCCTTAGGCTAACAGTGAGAATTCCACAGAGTACCACTATTTGCTTGGTTGAACAGTAGCTGATGGAGAAGAGTTCAATGATACCAAGATAAAGTGATGGGCACATCTCTCTAGTGGCTTCTTCCAGAAGCTTGAAGGACAGGAAGCTAATGAACACAGGTGGGTAACACAACTGGCCAAGCCAAGTAATTCAGGGTCCAGATGATTGTCCCAAAAGGAGATTTCAAAATTAAAATGAAAGCATAAAGACGTTGCATTATATCATGTTTTCTACGAATAAAATGTGTACACTTCCAATGGTAATGGCTGCACTCTCAGAAGATAACAGCATGTACGTTACATGTTTTAAAATCAAAATATTACACTCGAGTAATTTTTTTAACTTCTTGTGGTCTAACTTTGTTAATGATTCCCTCATGGAAATTCTTTCCTTGCTGTTGACCTTGACCTTAATAAGAAAAATCATCATCTTTCTATTTTTAAGCCTTGTCAGCAAATATCTTCCTTTCTTCTTCCAGTCCACTCTGGATTATAAAGCAAAAACAGTAAAATATGGAGCAAAGTATAGCAAAAAAAAAAAAAAAGTCATTTACACTGCTATTCTGACAGCTATTATCAGCAATAACTATCTTTTCTAAGCTGTTCAAAAGTGAGTCCACACCGATAAGTGGAAACATTTTTTATAAGTGCTGTATAATAATATCTGACATTTATATAGCACCTTTCATCTGCAAGAATCCCGAAGTACCATGTGGAGTATCCTGGGATCACGTCACCTACTAAAGAAATACAACAATCTCTGGAGTACATGTAATATTCCACAGTACTGGTATTCTTGGGGATAGGGCAAAAGTAAATACATTTTGCTCTTCAGAACCTACCTAGTCTCTCCAGAACGAACCTGGCTTACCCTCTAGTTTCATATGTACAACCCGTGGCCCAAGAAGGTAAACTTTACTATTTCTTCCTTTTCTGCTTCCATGGGAAGGCTGATTCTTGAACAACTGTGGGCTGTTCAAACCTTATCTAAGCACTGATTTGTTCGGACTGCTCTTTATTTATAAACGAGCTTGTGGAAATTAATTAAAACCTAACATTAGTAGAAATGCCTTTGAAACTTGAACCACTTCTTAAAATTGAAGTATAGTTGATTTACAATGTTGTCTTAGTCTCTGGTGTACAACAAAGTGATTCGGTCATTCCTCTATATACATTCTTTTTCAGATTCTTTTCCATTATAGGTTATTACAAGATATTGAATATAGTTCCCTGTGCTATACAGTAGGTCCCTGTTGTTTTATCTATTTTACGTACAGTAGCACGTATTTGTTAATCCCAAATTCCTAACTTATCCCTCTCCCTGCTAACCCCTTTGGTAACCAGAAGTTTGTTTTCTATGTCCGTGAATCAGTTTTTGTTTTGTAAATAAGTTCATTTGTATCATTTTTTTTAGATTCCATATATAAGTGATATCATATGATATTTGGCTTTCTCTGTCTGACTTACTTTACTTAGTGTGATAATTTCTAGGTCCATCTATGTTGCTGAAAATGGCATTATTTCATTCTTTTTTATGGCTGAGTAATATTCCATTGTATATATGTACCACATCTTCTTTACCCATTCATCTGTCCATGGACACTTGGGTTGCTTCCATGTCTTGGCTATTGTAAATACTGCTGCTATGAACATCAAGGTGCATGTATCTTTCCAAATTAGATTTTTTATCTTTTCCAGATACATGCCCAGGAGTGGGATTGCTGGATCATATGGTAGCTCTATTTTTATTTTTTTTAAGCAACCTCCATACTATTCTCCGTAGTAGCTGTACCAATTTACATTCCTACCAACAATGTAGGAGGGTTCCCTTTTCTCCACACCCTCTCCAGCATTTATTGTTTGTAGACTTTTTGATGATGGCCATTCTGACTAGTGTGAGGTGATACCTCGTTGTGGTTTTGATTTTCATTTCTCTAATAATTAGCAATGTTGAGCATCTATTCATGTGCCTGTTGGCCACCTGTATGTCTTCTTTGGAGACATATCTATTTAGGTCATCTGCCCATGTTTTGATTGGATTGTTTGTTTTTTCATATTGAGCTGTATTAGCTGTTTGAACATTTTGGAAATTAATCCCCTGTCAGTTGCCTCATTTGCAAATATTTTCTCCCATTCCATGTCTTTTTGTTTTGTCTATGGTTTCCTTTGCTGTGCAAAAGCTTATAAGTTTGATTAGGTTCCATTTATTTATTTTTGTTTTTATTTCTTTTGCCTTGCGAGACTGACTTAAGAAAATATTGCTATGATTTGTGTCAAAGAATGTTTTGCCTATGCTGAACCAATTTTGACACTTACTTCTGCTACCTTCTATCTGTAGATTTGGGGCAGGTTTCTTAATTTCTCTCAGCTTCATTTTTTAAAATGGAGATGCTAATATTATACTTAGTCCAAAATGATCTTATAAATTTACAGTGACTAGCAGAGTAGTTATGATAGTGTAGGCACAAAATGAATGTGTTTTTCTTCATTTCCACAATATATGTCTATAGGAAACAGTTTATGTCTGTTGATTAAATCAAGGTGGGGGGTTAGAGAGTGAGGGTTCTATTATTTCTTAATAGAGAAGTTAACTTTAGTAATGGACCCATGAATTTGATTTCACAATCTTTGGGTTTATCAGTTACTTGGTGCCTCCAATTAACCCTGTATACTCAAAGGAAAAACAATAACCCCTACTCTCCTTACTAAAGACTTAGGATAAATTGAATAGTGTTTGTAATACAGTTCTGCTTCCTCAGAAAATGGCAGAAAATGGTGCTGTGTAAAGATAATGCAACATTACTCTGGCTATGATTGTTGACCAAAAGCAAAGTAGAAAGAAATTAATGAATGTAAAGAAAATATTCATAGAGTTTATAGTAAAGTAAACAGTTTATATTAGTGTAAAGTAAATGAAAAGCAGTACAAATGCTATCTTAAAATGACCCTCATCAGTCTCCGACCCTTCATTGTAAAAGATCAGAGGAATAGAGAAAACCAATAGACGGCGAGCCACCTGATTTTTCTAGACTACATAAGATATTCATTTAGCAAATATTTATTAACAACTCATTCTTCAAAGCATGGCAACGTTTCATTCTCAGGTCAAACAAAAAGATACTCAGTTCAACTACTATTCCTTGGTACCTACAACAGAAAAGTGCCATGCTTAGTCTCAGTAATAATGAGCTAGAAAGATGAGAAAACCTTCATCCTCCAAGAAAGGTACCCATAGCTATGTCATAAAAGACAAGATGTTAAAAGTTATGACATAACTGTAAAAAGCATGAGCTTTGGAACTGGCTAGTTATCTAAAAAACAGCTCTGCATTTACTAGCTATATGATTTTCTCTAAATTCTCTGTTTTCTCATACTTAATTCAGAGATATTAAGCATGTAATAAGTTTACATGAGAAAGTACTTTCCAAAGGGCCTGGCCTGTGGTATTCGCTCAATATACATTAACTTTAAAAATGTTAAAATTTTTGTCATTATTTACTAATAATTGGGGGTATAATGAATTTAGATCAGTGACTCTCAACTGGGAGTGATTTTGACCTCCAGGAACATTTAGTGATATCAGAAGATATTCTGGGTGTCAAACTTGGGGGAATGGAGAGGGAAAGGACAACTACCCAGTGGGTAGAGAGAGGTCAGGGATGCTATTAAACATCCTGCTCTAAACAGGACAACCTCCCACAATGAAGAATTACACGGCCCCAAATGTCAATAGCCCCAAAGTTCAGAAACCCTGATTTAGAGAAAAGTTATCTATTTATCTATCTACCTCTCTATCTATTATCTATGTATCCATTCATCCATCTATCAATCAAAATTGGTTTTTATCAACTAAACTAATTTAGTTGCTGTTAGGTTGATTGAGAATTAAAACAAAACAAAACAAAAAACTAAAAAACCCACTACACCTCTAAAATGAAGTTTAGAGTAGGTGTGAATCCTAGAGATGAGAACAGAACCTAGGATCCAGAAAAAATATTGGTACTGCTGGTGATCAAACACTGAAGTCCATTATTATTAAAACAATAAACATAGAAACCATGGTATTGCTATTGGAAAGTATAACAATATTAGTGATACTTGCTACTCTGTCAATGAAGGGAGAACAGAAAAAAAAAGTAAGAAAAAAGTCAGTCAAAACAGAGGCTACTAAGGCCAATGAATCTCTTATGGAGAGTGACATGTTTTAAGCCCAGCCTCAGGAGCCTGCTACTTTACTAAAGGGAAAATGAGAAAACCTGAAATACCATAGAAAGAATTTCTGGTCTGTCTCCTGGGGGAATGGGCCTTCCATTCAAGTAAATAGCTCTTTTTGATATAGAGAGTGAGAAAGAGAAGGATGTAACAATACAATCGGTCTCCCGTGGTGCAGATGGTAGGTAGAGAGGCTGACAAAACTTGTAGCTGAATGTCTGGTCTTGGAAGGGCAGGAAGCCCCAGGAAAGCAGCCAGGAGCCAAAGGGAATGAATGCAGCAGAGTCTTAAGTGGAAAGGAGTGAATGCACAGGGAGGGCCAGGATCCCTGGATTGTGTTTTATGTAACTGCAGTTAAGAAAGCTGCAGATGAGAAAAGGAACTGGACTAGGGTAAGGAGTGTTGGGCAAAGGGGAAGTAATCTCTCTTAAAAGGATTTGTAGCCAGGGCCCAAAGCTCTAAAAATATCATACACAGATATTGAGTAATCATAGAGAAAATTCCTAAGTGCAGTTAGAATACAGAGAATAGGAAGGATCATCCCAACTGTCTGAGACAGCAGAACAGAGGCACTTTGAAATATTCTAGCCTAAAGACTTTTCACCCCCTCACTGTGCTTTTGGAAGAGTTGACAGTAAAGCTTAGCAGGTTTGATTATAATTAGTTTTCATATTCACATCTCACAAGAATGTTCAAATGCAGCAAATATGTGCCTCTGCTATGACCTTAAATACAGGTCTAGGTATTTAAGATCAGAGTCAGGGTCTAGTGGGATGAGGTGCAATGTTGGTAGTGGCATAGGGTAGGGCATAGGGAGACAAGCATAAACTTCAAGGTAAATATTAAGCTTCAAGGTAAATAAGATAAATATTTTAAATACATATACAATACTCTGAATCTAGAGAAGACAGAAAAGTTAAATCTCACTGGAGGAATTGTGAAAAGTATCACAAAGGAGGTGACATTTGAACTAAACATTTATCCTTCCATATGATGAAGACATTCTAAGGCAAATATATTTTTGATTATAGCTAGTGTTAGTACTTGAACAAGTTAGTAAGTACAACATGTCTGGAGCCTGAACTCACATCTGGGACCTAGAGAGAAGAGAATTCAGAAAAGAGAAAAATTGCTAGTATAACGTAAAGGTACCCAAATTTGGACAAATTGGCAATTTTCCTGATTGAATCTATGTTAAGAAAAAAAAATGTCAGGTCAAGGAGTTACTACAGAAATGGGTATGAATGGGCATTCATGGACTTTCTTCATCAGAGAGACCCCTAGCTCTCCACTCAGCTCTCAGTTAGAAGAGGGCAGAGAAGCTATTGGCAGCCCCCCTAGTAACAACCAGGAATAAGGGAAGAGAGAGAAAATCTGTACATTTGCAATATTTGCAACCTAAGGCCACTTAATATAGAGGCAAATAAGACTTTTATGCCTAAAAATCTTATTCTATTTTATAAACTGTCAGTTGGTTAATGCTCATAAGTAAAGACTCTGAGTCAAAGTGAAAGACAAATATTAGGCAGTAATGTCTATTTAAAAGCTAAGGTAGGGAGATGCAAAAGGGAAGAGATATGGGGATATATGTATATGTATAACTGATTCACTTTGTTATAAAGCAGAAACACACCACTGTAAAGCAGTTATACTCCAATAAAGATGTTAAGGAAAGAAAAAAGCTAAGGTAATATGTAATACATTTTAGACATATAGGTAAAAGAGACTTTTGTTTTCCAGTTCCACTTGTAATGAGCTTGGAAGTTGCCAGTCAATCCTAACAAAAAGTAAAAAGCTGAACAGACTGAAAAATCAACAACTCTTCTTGGATCCATAAGAGAGGGAAGAAAACAGGGCAAACCTCTGAGACTGGAGAGACAGACAGGCAAATTCAGGGAGTCACAGCTGACCCGAGCAGAAACTCAGGATTGGAAATGGCCAGGGGAACCTGTACTGGGTAGGAAAACCTGAAATGTAATTGACAAATTGCTGGGGGCTCAGTGGACAACTCTGAGAGTTAAAAACTTTAGGGGGAAGCCAGTCATCGAACATCCCTCACAATATTGTCAGATTTACCTCTGGGAGCTTGGCCAGATCCCCACAGTATATCAGAGAAAAATTCCCTCATGCCTCTGGCAGGGGGAGGGAAAAAGGAACCATATTTAAATACACCAGAGCACTCTGTTCTCTTTAAGAAGGGCTGCCCCAAGAGAAAGAAGTGCTCCAGAGCCTAGCCTGCTGGGGTATTATAAGAGCCTAACTGACCTGGGGAAAAGAAATACACAACTCCAGCCCACTCTAGCCATCCTGTCCCACTTAAAGTGGGGAATAAAAGAAAAACAAAAAAAAAAAAGCCCTGAGAACCATTTGTGAAGTTCACAGTCCAGAGACACAGGCTCACTAAAAGACTCAGACCTAATCATAAGATTAGAGAATGCTTCCCCTACCCCCACAATTCACCATCACATTAATAAAGGCCTATTTACAGGGGTTCCTTTGACCTGGTACATCATGTTCAGCTATAAAGAAAATAAAAGTTACAAGTCATACCAAAAGGCAAAAAGCACAATTTGAAGAGACAAAGCAAGCATCAGAACCAGACATGGCAGAGATATTGGAATTGTCAGGCCAGGAATTTAAAACAACTGTGATTAATATGCTAAGGACTCTAATGGATAAAGCAGACAGCATGCAAGAACATATGGGCAATGTAAGCAGAGAGATGGAAGTTCTAAGAAAGAACCAAAAAATAAATGCTACAGATAAAAAAATAAAACCACTGTAACAGACATGAAGAATACCTTTGATGGGCTTATTAGCAGACTGGACACGGCTGAAAAAGGATATCTGAGCTATGGAATATATCAACAGAATCCTTGAAAACTGAAAAGCAAAGAAAATAAATACTGAAAAAAATAAAAAAACAGAACAGAATATCCAAGGACTATGGACTAGCTACAAAAGGTAAAACATACACGTAATGAAAATATCAGAAAGAGAAGAAAGATTGAAAGGTGCAGAAGAAATGTATGAAACAATAACAACTGAGAGTTTCCCCAAACAATAACATCTGAGAATTGTCAGATATCAAACAATAGATCCAGGGAGCGTAGAGAACACCAAGAAGGATGAATGGCAAAAAAATCCAAAACACACACACACACAAAATTACACTTAGGCATATGATTTTCAAATTACAGAAAATCAAAGATAAAGAAGAAATTTTAAAGAAGCAAAAGGGAAAACAACAACAAACACACCTTACTTATAGAGGAACAATGATAATAAAAGATGCAAAAATCTTCAAAAAAATATTAGCAAATCGAATCCAAGGAAGTATAAAAATAATTATACACCTCAGCCAAATGGTATTTATTCCAGATATGTAAGGCTGGTTCAACATTTTAAAATCAAGTAACATAATCCATCACATCAATAGACTAAAAAAGAAAAATCATATGATCATATCAATAGATGCAGAGAAAGCATTTACAAAATACTTTCCCATTCATGATAAAAACTCTCAGTAAACTAGGAATGTAAGAAAATTTTCTCAAGTTGATAAAGAATATCTACCAAAAAATTCAGTTAACATCATGTGAAAAACTTGAAGCTTTTCCACTATGATCAGGAACAAAGCAAGGATCCCCTCTCACCACTCCTTTTCAACACCATCTGGAAGTTCTTGCTAATGCAATAAGGCAAAAAAAGGAAATAAAAAGTATATGGATTGAAAAGGAAGACATAAAACTGTCTTTGTTTGCAGATGACATGATTGTCTAGGTAGAAAATCTGAAAGAATTAAAAACAAACAAACAAACAAACAAAAGTACTTCCTGGAACTGGTGAGCGATTATAGTAAGGCTGCAGGATACAAGGTTCATATACAAGTCAATTGCTCTCCTATATACCAACAATGAATAAGTGGAATTTGAAGTTAAAAACACAATATTATTTACATTAGCACCCCAAAATATGAAATATTTAGGTATACAGCTAATGAAATATGTATAAAACCTATAAGAGGAAAATTACAGAACTCTGATGGACAAAATCAAAGAACTAAATAAATGGAGAAATATTCCATATTCAAGGATAGGAAGAGTCAATATTGTCAAGATGTCAATTTTTCCTGATCTGATATATAGATTAAATGCAATCTCAATAAAAATCCCAGAAAGTTATTTTATGGATATCAACAAACTCATTCTAAAGCTTGTATGGAGAGGCAAAAGACGCAAAATAGCCAACACAACATTGAAGGGGAAGAACAAAGTTGGAGGACTGACACTATACAACTACAAGACTTACTATAACGCTACAACAATCGTGACAGTGTGGTATTGGCAAAAGAACAGACAAATAGGTTAATGGACAGAACAGTGAGTCCAGAAGTAAACCCCCCAAAATATAGTCAACTGAGTTTTGACAGAGGAGCAAAGGCAATTCAACTGAACAGATAGCCTCTTCAACAAATGATGCCAGAACAACTGAACATCCACATACAAAAAAAAAAATGAATCTAGACACAGACATTATACCCTTCACAAAAATTAGCTCAAAATGGATTTTAGACCTAAATGTAAAATACAAACTTATAAAACCCCTGGAATATAACAGAGGAAAAAACCTAAATGACCTTGGATATGGAGATGTCATTTTAGATATGACAACAAAGACATGATTCATGAAAGTAATAATGATATGGACTTCATTAAAGTTAAAAACATCTGCTCTATGGAAGATAATGTCAAGAGAATGAGAAAGACAAGCCATAGATTAGGAGAAAATACTTGTAAAATACACATTTGATATACAAAGAACTCTTAAAATGCAACAATAAGAAGACAAACAACCAGATTAAAAATGGGTCAAAGACTTTAAACAGATACCTCATTAAAGAAGATATATGGAAGGCAAATAAGCGTATGAAAATATGCTCTACATCGTATGTCATCAGGGAAATGCAAATTAAAACAACATGACATACTACTTCATACCTATTAGAATGGCCAAAATCTGGAACAACGATAACACCAAATACCAATTAGGATGTGGAGCAACAGGAAATCTTTTCATTGCTGGTGGTAATGTAAAATAGTACAGACACTTTGGAAGACAGTTTGGTGGCTTCTCACAAAACTAAACATACTCTTACGATACTATCCAGCAGTCATGCTCCTTGGTATTTATCCAAAGGAGTTGAAAGCTTATTGTTCACACAAAAACCTGCACATAGGGCTTCCCTGGTGGCACAGTGGTTAAGAATCCACCTGCCAATGCAGGGGACACGGGTTCGAGCCCTGGTCCGGGAAGATCCCACATGCTGCAGAGCAACGAAGCCCATGTGCCACAACTACTGAACCTGTGCTCTAGAGCCCATGAGCCACAACTACTGAAGCCCGTGCACCTAGAGCCCATGCTCTGCAACCAGAGAAGCCACCGCAATGAGAAGTCCACACACCACAATGAAGAGTAGCCCCCCCCCCCACCACAACTAGAGAAAGCCCGTGCACAGCAACGAAGACCCAACACAACCAAAAATAAATAAATAAATTTTTAAAAACCCCTGCACATAGACATTTATAGCAGATTTATTCATAATTGCCAAAACTTGGAAGCAATCAGGAAGTCCTTTAGTAGGTGAATGGGTAAATAAACTGTAATACATACAGTGGAATATTATTTAGAGCTAAAAAGAAATAACCTTGAAAACAATAAAAGGACATGGAGGAATCTTAAGTGCACATTGCTAAGTGAAAGAAGCCAATCAGAAAAGTCTACATACTGTATGATTCCAACTATATGACATTCTTGAAAAAGTAAAAATACAGACATAATAAAAAACATCAGGGGTTGCTAGGGGTGTGAGATGGGGGTGGTGTGGTGGTGGAGCAGAGATGAATAGATAGAGTACAAAAAAATTTTAAGGCAGTGAAAATACCCTGTATGATATTACAAACATGGACACGTGTCATTATACATTTATCTAAACCCACAGAATGTACAAGCGTGAGCCCTAATATAGATAATGGACTTAGGGTGATAATGATGTGTCAATGTATGTTTATCAATTGTAATGAATGTACCACTCTGGTGGGGTTGTTGATTATGAGGGAAGCTACGGATGTGTGATGGCAGGACATATATGGAAAATATCTGTACCTTCCTCTCAATTTTGCTGTAAACCTAAAATTCCTCTTTAAAAATGTTTAAAAATATATTTAAAGGAGGAGACATTTCGACTTTTCCAGGCTAAAGCCTAAATAAGAAGTTGGTTCATTAAGAACAAGTCATATGTGAAATTTTGAAAAAGAACAATAAGTGGTACCCCTAATATCTGAAAATAAAATATATTATAAAGCACCAATAATTAAAACAGTGTGGTATTGGCTCAGGAATAGGTGAACAGATCAATGGAATAGAACAAATTTCCAAAAGGAAACCCAGGTGTATAGGGACATTTAAAATATGATAACGATGATGCCTCAAATCAATGAGGTGAAGATGGACATTTTATTAAAGGGTTTTTGGGACCACTGGTAGCCACTTGGAAAAGATGACGTTCTACCTATTCCTCATATTGCTTGCCAGTATAAACTCCATATACACCAAAGTTTTTTTTTTTTTTTCTTGTGGTACGCGGGCCTCTCACTGTTGTGGCCTCTCCCGTTGCGGAGCACAGGCTCCGGACGCACAGGCTCAGCGGCCATGGCTCACGGGCCCAGCTGCTCCGTGGCATGTGGGATCTTCCTGGACCGGGGCACGAACCCATGTCCCCTGCATCGGCAGGCGGACTCTCAACCACTGCGCCACGAGGGAAGCCCCAAAGTTTTTAAATGTAAAAATGAAACCATAAATGTATTTATAGAAAGCATGTGTGAATTCTTTCATAAACTGAGAGTAGGAAACTATAACTGTGTGACAAAGAAAAAAAAAGTCAAAAGCAAAATTCAAAAAGAAGTGACAAACTGGGAAAAATATGTGCAACTCCTAGAAACTGGAAAAAAAGTGAATAACAGCCCACCAGAGAAACGATTAAAAGATATGAATAGAGACCACAGAAAAAGTAATGCAAATGGCCTTTAAACATATGAAACAAAAGCACAACTTCACCCAGAGAGGCTATATTGACATTCTATCTCTCGACTATCATATGGCAAAAAGTCCAAAAACTTTCACAACACACTTTCTTAGACAGACTATAAGTAAAGAGGTGCTCTCTTGTAATGCCGGTGGGAGAACAAAATGGCACAACATCTAGGAAAGAAAAATATCCACCAAATTTGGCAACATCTACCAAATTTACAGAAGCATTTACCCCTTGTCCCAGAAATCTGACTTTGGAGACTTTTATTTCAGCATTGTTTCAAATAAGAAAAAATTGAGTAAGAAAAGGTGGAAAATAAACGTTCATATTTACTTGTGTTTAAATGAAGGAACACTAAAACCTTGAACAAAATAAAAATGGTTATCCACAGGAGTCAGGAGAGAATGAGATTTCTTAGTGTTTACCTTTTTATATCATTTTTTATATTGTAAATGTATTATCAATCATTATTCAAAAACTTTAAAAATTCATTTCTAGACTGTTTTGTTTTTTAAAAATCTGGCTATTCTGCTGCAGTTCTAACCACTTTCAATATTTTTAAAAATCAAAACATAAACCTAATTATACCAGATTAAAACTATTGGTATGTTTCTCATTGCCTTCAGGAGAAAAATCCCAATTCCACATATTGCATATAAGACCTTTCCTGATTTGTTCTTCCATAGATCAGCGTCTACCTACTTTCCTTTTCTTTGTTTAGCAAATCCCTACTCATTTTTAACATTTGGCTCTGGACAGTTTCTCTCCCATCCCTCCTTCTCTTGCCTATACTAGTCCATATTTCTCAGTCACCAACTATATCACATTCCTCTTTTTTTTTTTTTCTCTCTCCTTCCCCTTGCCTGCCTTTCTGGAGAGCAAATAGTGCATCTTAGCTGCCAGTGTTTGGCACATGGTAGGTAGTTATCGTATACTGGGTGGGTGGATGGGTGGAGTAGACAAGATGCCACTGATTAAGCTACTGTCTCTCAACACCACACCCAACCTCCTCTACTCCACTTTGCCTCTGCCTGGAATGCAAGGATACAAACTACCTATTTCTGCTCGGCCAGAGGCTCCTTCTTAGGTGTCTTAGGTGTCTCCAATAGCGGGCGCCAGAGGAAAACTGCAAGGCTCCTGTGGGGAGAAGGGACTTGCTCCTTCCTTCCTATGGGTTTCCCGTTCCTGTTAGTGGCACCCCAGCCTCATTTCTTCACCCCAGCAAATGTCTGTGTTCTGTTAGCAGCAGCTGAATCCTGTTGGCAGTCCGTTTTTCCCACACTTGAAATACCAGATACACGACCCCCCTCAAAATCTCCAGTGCCAGCCTAGCAGTGTCCCTCCTCAGAGGCCTGACTTTCAGCTCCAAAGGCCCCTTCCACTAGGCTTCCAATTTAGAACAATTGTAACTTCTTCCCTTGGTTCCCTCAACCCAAGGCTTGAAGCTGAAGTTGCTACCTTCTAATACCTCAGAGTTCCCTTGTGCCTTTTCAGTTCTTCGAAACCTAATTAACAAGTCTTTATATCAAATTCCCTCTGTTAAAATAGCTAGTGTGGCTTCTGCCTCTTGCCTAGAGCCTGGGTGAAGCTGCAGTGTGTCCACCTTCAGCATATCCACACCTGTACTGGGTGTGACCTTGGACTGGATTTCTCCTCACTATTGGCTGCACAGATGAGTCCTGGGATCTTCTCCCAGGTTCTGTACTAAAATCCTCCATGTATTGAATAAGCTGATGGTGTCTCCACATGGGCCTGGGTGGAAAGGAAGGACCAGCTTTCAGCAGTTCTAAGTGTGGCTTTTGTTCCCTGCCTTCTGCTATTTGGCTCCATTTGCCATCTCAAAGGACCCACGCCCATTGCCCATTTTGTTTTAATTCAAGTGCCCAAAGTACCCTCTACCCTTGCCTTCCTGGGTAACCTGCTTCCTTCAGGTGCCCTATGTTTTACAAAATTTTTGCAGTTTTTGAGAATTTTCTATCATATGTAACAGCATTGCAGAGGGACACTAACAATATTACCTAGTGTTTATTAAGCATTTATCTCAAAGGTGAGAGATCCTTTTTTTAATCCACAAAACAATCTTATTTTATAGATGAGGAAGCTGAGACACAGACAGGTACAATGATTTGCTCTGGGTCATGAAATAAAACAAGATTTGGCCCCAGGATGACTGACTTATTGTTTCCTTAATGACCATTAGAGTAACATTAATTGGGGAACATTTCAGTTGTTTTACAAAAGGTGATGGGGCTATGAGGTCTTAACTAGGATTTGTTTGACATATGTATATGTGAGGTATATATAAGCTCTAGATTTTGAGGGGCATAAATATTTAGAATTTGGGGGAAAAATAATCATTTCTGAGGCTTTTCAGCAGCATACTGTAAAACCAGAGGTCAAGAGTGGGGGAAGGGAGGCAAGTCATAGAAAAAATATATGTAACTGCCCATTTCTATTGGCAGTACTTGGATGACTGCTGGCTCCTTGGCATTAATCGCCTGTCAGAAATTACCTTCTCCACACCTGACACTGCTACCTTGACAATTTTTGCCTCCTTGCTCATGAGTGATGGGATGATGGTTAGGCTCTATTCATCATGCATTTTGATCGAACTGTCATCCCTGGGTGACTCACATCTCCTGGCTGGGACCAGGTCCCAAAGATGTCAGTCCCAAACTGATATCTTGTGATGGTTGGGTAGATGGTTCTGGGAGCAGATTGATGGTAATCAGGGTTTGCTGTATGTCAGCGCCAGGTTGCCTGCTGTGACACATGAGCTGAGCACTCATATAAAAGTATAGCCAAAGACCAAGATGGCCCAGGCCTACCTCTTTAGCATAAGAATGAGTCTAATTGGATAGGTGCTCAGCTGTGCCTCATCTGGGTCAAGGATGGGTCAGAGAAGGACAGAATTCTAAACTAGTAAGAAGGCAGAGTTTCTATGTTGTCTTAACAAATGACTCAGACACTTATCAATGCCAACTAGGAAATGAAAGAATTGGAAATATAAGAGAAGATTTCTAGGGCTCTGAAGACCAAAGAACCCCAAAGTAGAAAGATTGGAAGAGTAAAATCATGAAGATTTGAGTGCTTTCAGAAGAAATAATAGTTTATATTTAGCATTATACACTCTGGGTAACTAATTTCATTATTCAAGGTCAGTAAAATCTTCCTCCAATGGGGAAGCCCAAAGGCCTTTTTAAAAACCATTCCATACGTACCTGATCTTTTATTAGCGTTAGATACTACTGCTTCGCCTCCTTCTTGATATGTTCTTCTCATCATCATCACCCATTTCTTAATAATCGAGACCAACCTAAAGTTCCTTCTCCAGTCCTAAATCCTTATCAAGCCATTCTTACTCAAATTTATTTTGTAACTTTGGTCTATATTGTATCATTTATGTACTATGCTTTCATATTATACCTTACTGGATATGTTTTATTAGAACAGCAGTTTTTATAAATCTGTCATCTGAATGTATAGTTGTATTTGTATCATCTTCCTCCCAGTTGATAAGGAGGCCTTTGAGATTAGGGATATATCTTATCCATTTGAGATACTCTAGTACATAGCGCTAGTGGGAATTCCCAATAAACTCTGGGAATGTTTATTGATTGAAGATATTTATGCTCAGATGATAACACGTAGCACAGGACTATGTACCTAGAAGCTAAGTAAGAGATTACGGACAGGTTCAGGTAGGGACTGATGTCTTGTTTAGAACTGTGTTAGCAAGCCTTCGCAAGACACATTCTGCACCTCTTTCTAGATACACAGATGCCATTTCTATTCTCGAGGTCACAGAATGCAGCAAATTGAAAACATATCTTGGGCCTCACTCAGTAAACTCTTTGCAGTTGAAATGGTATCTGTTTCAAATGCCACTTATAAGTGCCAATAATAATACAAGAGCTTGATCTTGACAGCAGAGAAATGTGTGAACTTTCCCAATGTGCTGTATTTACTGTAATCTTGAGTAAATTTCACTCTTTTTTCTTTACTCTCTCTACTTCAAACTCTTGCATTTAGAGAGTAATTTCTTTGGAATATTGCCCAGTCTTGTTTAAGTTCCTAGTGTTGTCCTTAACCTAAATGTATCATTTCTTTTTACTTTTCCAATGCTTAACATCAATCTCTTGTTCATTCATTCTGTTCTCTCCTTCACTCATTCACTCACACATTCATTCAATGTTTAATAAACACCAGTTGTTGCCACTGACTCTCCTAGTTTTATTCTTTACTAGCTGTGTGACTTTGGCCTTCTCTGTGACTCATTTTGTTTATCCATAAAATAGGTATAATAACAGTGCCTGCATTATAGGGTTATTGTGTAGATTAAATAGTTGTGTGTGTGTTGTATTTGTGTATGTATGTAACACTTAGAGTAATCTTCAGAGGCACCAAATGCATTGGAAAGGAAATTTTAAGTCTCCAAGAGCATAGTTTCCACTCCTTTGAATCTAAAACATATGCAAACAACAGATTAATATTCCTCAATACAACTTGTATCTCGCCTCTCTCCTCACAAATCTTTACCAGCAACAAAGAGAAGAGAACATTAAGATGGAGGGCTGGCTACTGTGAAAATCCAGAGAGCTCAGCATAAACTCGGTTTCCATGGAACACTTGCTCATTTATTGATCTTCTAAACTGTCCACGTCAGATAATTTATAAGCACCTCTGTCTGTGGTCATAATTCCCTGCTGGGTTATAGGAATGGAAAACCTGAGATACAGACAAATGTAAAGAAGCAAAATAAAAACATCCAAAAAATGAGCAGATGTTGAGCCAGCATTCCCCAAACTGAGTCCTGATGAGTTATTGGAATATTATGTATGGAAAGAGGGTTCCATGGTCAAAAAATCGGGGAAACCTTAAAGTTAGCACATTAGCATTTCCTACTGCTGCCATCTATTCCAGGTTTTGAACTATCTCTGGTGGGTTACTGCTCTAACCACCTGCTTGGGCTCTCTGCCTCTCACTTTCCTTCCCCTTCTAGTCCAACCTTTCTACTCTTGCCAGAGAACCTTTCTAAAACACAGACCTGATCACACCACTCCGTTGTTTGAAACCATTGGTAGTTCCTCATTACCTATAGCATAGAATCCAAATATCTTAGAATGACTCACAAAGCTCTTCAGGATCTGGGTCACAAACCGTGTTTCCAATCTTCCCTCAAATCTCCCTCTCCAAACACACCCTGTTTTCTCTGCCTGGAAGGACATTTTCATGTTCATATGCACAAACTCATTTAATCCTCATGGCAATACTATGGGGTATGTACTATATTATCCCATTTAACAGTTGAATAAACTGAGGTGAAGAGTTGTTAGATAATTTTCAGAGGTTACACAGGTCCTAAAGTAATTTATTTAAATACAGTCTACCTCTGGAACCAGTGCCTTTAAGTCTTAGGCTTCCCTGCATCTGGGAAGTTGACAGAGAGAGACAGATCTACTCCTACTGATCCAGCTCAATTTAAGCCCCTTTCTAACCAAATATACTCTATTCCTCCTCCAAGAATAATGAATAAATGATCTTATTATATTTTCTTCCACCAAGTATATATTTATAATGTTATGCATACACATTAGAACTACTTAGCATCCTCAATTGCAATGCTTATTTATTTACCCCACAGGACTGTGAGTTCTTTATGAATAGAGACCTTTTACAAATATCCTGACATCCATCTTTATCCTAACAGCCAGGCACAACAACTGGTGCATGGTAGGCATTTAAATCTTAATGAAGGTGAATTAAAATGAATCTGCTTGAAGGTAATGGGAGGCCATGCTGACAGTTTGGTTATGATTTCTGTCCAACAATTCTCATACACACAACTGATAAATGCAAACCCCTTGTCAAAAATGACAGTATCTGCTAAGCTGTGTGTTGCAAGCAAGTGTTTCTGAACTGTAATTGTCACAGCAGGGTTTAGAAATGGAACTCAAAGTACTTTTGAGAGAGAGTCCACCTTAGTCAAGAACTCCTTCCCCTGAAATGGCCTTGGAAAAATCAATTTGGCTTCCTGTCTGAGATTTCTTGGTCACTTCTAACAGAAGTAGGTGTCCTTGGCATGGACAGTAGCTCTTCCACAGTCCTTTCAATATCAAAATCAATCCCAAGCCCCTTGATCTGGCTCCCACTCGGTGTTTCATGTCACCAGAAGAGTTCTCCAATGGTTCAGAGGGCACGATTCACCCACACATTTGATATCTATTGAGTACCTCTTATGCACTGGGCTCTGTGCTCAGGCCAAGGACACAGAAATGGACAAAACACAGCTATTGTCCTAAAAAAAGTTCACAGTCTCATAGAAGGCAGGCAAAGGAGTCAATATTGTGGTATGTCACACTGTGGAGCCATGTGACAGGCTGCTCTGAGAACAGGAGGGGGCGTCTAACCCTGTGGGGATTGAGGGACTTTCAAAGTAGCTTCATAGGGGAGGTGATGCTTGGGTTGGGACTTGGAGGTACCAGGAATTAGAAAAGAAGGAACTTCAACTGCATTGTTATCTCTACCCTCACATATCTCTGGAACGCATCCACTGTCATTCCTTTTCTGGTCTTCCAGAATAGCCTCCTAAAGTCAATGTTGCAACTACTTTCTCTCTTGTCTTTCTCTAATTCATCCATCACACAGATGCCACACCAATCTGTTAAAAACATAAATTGAGCCATATCACAACTTTGCTTGAATCCAACCAATAACTTCTAATTACACTTGGAATGAAACTCCTTACTGTGAGCTCCAGGCCCTGCTTGATCTGACATCTGGCTATTCCTTCACCTCCACCTCAAGCTGTGTCTGCCACACCATTCTCCAGCTACACTGGCCTTTATTCAATTCACTGAACCTGAGAAAGTCTTGCATACATTAGAACTGCATAGGTTGTTTCCTCTGTCTCGAAGTCTTGGCCCTGGGTCTTTACCTGGCACACTCTAAATGTCACCACCTCACCCCTTCATCCCCTTTCAATCTCTATGTCAACACTCTGGGTTTTGTTTTCCCTTCTCAGCACCTATCACAATCTGTAATTATTTTATTTATGTCTATTTACTTATTTTTGTGGGGGGGTATTCTATTTTTCTTTGTTATCTCCACTAGACCATAAATTGTATGAGGCCTTGGATCCTGTTGCCTTGTTTATCATTTATTCTTAGCCCTTGGCACAGTATCTGGCACACAATGTATACCTCCCAATTTTACTGAATGACTAAAGAAAGGCATGGGGGCTTGGGGACACAGTCCACTTAGGATCTATGATAATTAACTGTGATATACCTGTGGTGATGGATGGATGCATGGGTGTCGGGATAAGAGACTGAAAGAGGCAGCAAAGATCAGGTTGTGAAGTATCTTGTATGCCATTTGGAGTGATGAGAACATCATCCTCGAATGATGGGGAACTGCTGAGGAATGGTAAAGCAGTGTCCTGGCACATAATGAAGCTTTGGTGTTTTGTTCAAGGTCACCCATGTAAGAAAATATGGCCTTGGGAACAAAGAATGGTCAGCAATTGCCATGTCTCTGCCTTGTATATATCTGCAGGACTTTGAAAGGAAATGCTACATTCTACCATTGGCCTAAACACAGCAATTACTTCCTGTTCCTTGTTAACTGCTAACGATATTATTGCTTCTTTTCTCTTCCAATGCAGGACAATTTTGGGAAAGGAAGTAAATAGGGCTGTTTCTGATCTTATTTGTTAAATGGTGCAAAGGTTTAAGAGAAAGTATGATCATTGTACACCATTCTTTGCCTCCATTCCCACCTGTCACACTGTGACAAACCCTTTCCATGTTTTTATTACAAAGACACTCTAAAGTGTACAAAATGCACATGATATAATTGAAGGCTTTATGTTGCTTTCCAAACCAGCTCTATTGCAAAAGAACCAAATAGGCTATCTCTCAAGATACACTTGAGTACACGGATTGGAATAACATGCAATGTATTCTGAATTCTCCCTCTGCCAACCCCCAATTATTTGACCAATGGGTAGCTTTTCATTATTTAAACTTAAAATATCCTTTGATTAATTTATACAAGTTTCAGCTTTATTTAGGAAAGACATCTGCTTTGAGTATTTTCTAGGAAAAGCAACATGTCAAATCTGAAAAAAACATATTTTTGCTGTACAGTATTTATCAAAAAGTAAATCACAAGAGAATCATACAGTAATGACCTGATCTAAGTCCTGTTATATCATTGAAATGTAACTAGTATACAGTAATTGAGCAGTGCTATCTAAAACCCAAATTTTCTACCACCCTTCTATCTAATTTCTGACAGTGAATTATATTTTTTTCTTTCTTCCTTTTACCCCAATTTTTAAAGCAATTCTCATAGCTTTATTTTCTATCAAATTTAAGCATAATTGAATTCTAAAGTATTAAACAAGAAAATTTGATTTTTAGTTTTTCTTAGCTAGTTTTTATACCTGAGACACCTCTAATAGCACTTGCATCCCCATCAGAATCTAAACAGTCCCAGAGAGTATCTACAAATACTCAACCACTGTCTTCCAACCTGGTCCCCAAAGCGAAGGACTTATAGTGACTGTTTGGGACAACTTCTTTTCAGAAGACCATCTGGATCTGTTCTCTGGGGTAGCACAACATAGCTTTGCCCTTGATTGTCTTAGCTCTCCAGCTGGATACGCAACAAAGAAAACCCTCTTATATGCAAAACTGGAGAAATTCAGGAACAAAATATGTGACTCCATGAGGGCCTATTTGTATATATTTTGAGTCCAAATGCATGTTAGATTTTACAGGAGGTTAGATACGTGAATCTGCCAGGCCATGCAATGCTTTTGCTTTTAGTTCTGTGAATTTCTCAGTGAGATTCGGACATTTCTGCTACGGTAAACATTTGGCTGCACTAAAGAGGTTCCCAGAAGATAACTCACTGTGTTTCTACTGATGATGCTCTTCACTCTGGAAGAGGCTAAAAGTCTACAGCAGGGTAAGTGGGGGTATCCAGACTTCATTTTCTGCTTGCATTTTTCAAGGGCAAACATGTTATTGTCAAGTAACTCTGAAATTCTACTCTGAGATAAAGCTGAAATTGAGCTCTGAAAACCTCCATTGAAAACACCAAATTCCAGGGGAATTTATGTTTAAATACCAGACTTTCTAGTTTTCCATTAGTTCCTCCTGGGTGAGGAGGGGAAAGTGTGTACACAGAATCTGGGCTGAATATCTAGACCATCCCCCCTTCTCCAGTCATAATCACATTGATTTCCCCAACATCATGGTATTTCATATCCTGTAAATAGAGTGTGCATCTCCGATTGGCAACTTGTTGCAGGCTCCACAACACATATTAATAATGAAACTCTCTTCAATACATTTAACTTATCTTAAAAAATTGAATATTTCGACTATCTAAAAAAAGATGATGCAATGTTTTATTGAATATGAATGTTTAGAATAAAATTGGAAAATATATACTTCACATCAAAGACAGTACCAGATGGCTGTAGGAAAAAGAGACAATAGGAAGACTGGCTGCCTTGAGAAAAGGAGCCAATCAATTCTGATAAAGCATTTTGGGAAGCAGGAGGTTTTATATATCTCGTATTACAAAACTCTGTTAAATGGATCCAAATATTTGGTTACCACTGAAAATTACCACTTTTTCTTTTAGTTTTCATAATCAGTAGATAGAACTCTTCTTTTAAAATAATGATTGTTTTTAATCCTATTTTAGAGCCAGTTGCAAGTCTTAGTCAATTAAATAGGCTCTGCTTGGAGGTATATTCCAGGCTACAAGGATAACAGGTAGTAAATGGCTACCTAGGCGTGTGCTATGAGAGAGGCCAGTGCTGGGTCTTTTCTGCTGGTCTCTCCATGTTCACTCTGCAACCTTCTTCACTACTCTGTTGTCCTCTGAGACTGACCCACGTGGACAGCATCAACAGATGTCTTCACCCACTGGCTTCCAGTTGGTTCTTCCAAAAAGAGGCACTACTAATAGGTGACAGAAAGTGGGAGGAAAATGAGGATGAGGGAGTTTTCCCTCAGCTCCATCCTTGCCAGCTCACAGTGAGTTGGCTTAGTCTCTCTACCAGAGGCCCAGCTCCATGTAGTCATTCTTTTCATATGTGACCCTCATGGGGTGTTTGAAACTGTTCTTTCCTCTTGCTTCTTCAGGATGATAACTGCACCAACTGCTATTAGACCCTGGGTTCTGTACAATTTATTTCCCTAAACCCTCTCCATATCTTTTAAAATATTTCCTATATTACACTAAACTCAATTATGAAGTTCGAGTATGCCATTTCTTTCTCCCTGATAAAAATACTAGAAGAGCTCATGAAAGAGCAGCACAATCCCCTTCACAGAAATGTGGCAGGGTCAAGGTCCTTTGGCACAAAATGTTTTATATGTATACACACATATATATATATATATATATATATATACACACGCACATATACACATACACATATATATGCATATATATATACACACATATATATGTTTTATTTTTTATAGAAGTCTTAGGTTCACAGCAAAATTGAGAGGAAGGCACAGAGCTTACCCATATACCCCTGCCCCGCACATGCATAGCCTCCCCCATTATCAGCATCCCCCACCAGAGTAGTATTATGTTTTCTATAAAAAGAAAAACTATAATGATGGATACATGCCATTATACATTTATCCAAACCCACAGAATGTATGACACCAAGAGTGCACTCTAACATAGACTCTGGACTATGGGTGATAATGATGTATCAGTGTAGGTTCATCAGCTGTGACAAATGCACCCCTCTAGTGGGAGATGTTGACAATGGGGAAGGCTGTGCATGCATGAGGCAGAGGGTATTCGGGAAATTTCTGTACCTTCCTGTTAATTTTGCTGTGAACCTAAAATTGCTCTATGAATATAAAGTCTTAAAAAAAATAAAAACTGACAATTTATCTTAAAATTCAGGAGTTTATAAGAAATTCAAGGATGTCTGGGTTTTCACTGTGGGAATAAATTCTTTCTGCTTAAATGACGAAAAATAAGGAACAATTAAGAATACACCCAAAGGGATATCCAAAACCAATAAATCTCTGTTTGACTGTTGGTGGAGGTATTCAAGAAAGCTGGTTTAGACAGTCTGAAAACAAGAAAGAAAGCTCTGAGCAGGGTGCTTTGCCACGACTCCTAAGACCAGAGAAGATCTGCAGCAAAAGCTGTCTGAAGTGTTATTTTCTTAAATGCCCCTCTACTGCTTGAACTCCTACAGTGACAGCTCTGCCAAAGCAGAGCTCAGCCTTCGCATGCACATTTCTGGCACCTAGGAGCTCCCTACCTCCCGAGGCAACTCACTCCAATGTGAACTGATCTAATAGCTTAGAAAGCGCTTCCTTCCACAGAGCCTCAATCTGCCTCCCTGTGGCTTCCCCGCTCTGATCCTGTTCGGCCCTGGAGGGCAGCACAGAGTCTAATCTGTCTTCCCCCTGACAGCTTTTGCAAATGTGAAGACAGCAATCATGTTCTCCCTACATTTTTTCATCCTCAGGCCCAAATCCCTAGTTCCCAGTGGTGAAGGCACAATCCTCTGGACACGTATGATATTTGTTTTATCAAGGTCCTGAACGGAAAGTGGTATTTGAGAAGTGATCTCACCAGCACAGAATGGTGCTATCCCCTTCTACATTCCAAATACTGTATTTCTCTCAAAGCAGACTCAGAGTATATTCTTTTTAAGATATCCCTGTAATGCTGTTAAATGTCAGGGGTAGAAAGGCATGGTTTTTAATATGATGGGCTAACAAAACTTGGAAGAAGTTTTACAATATTCCTAGACATGTAGAGCATCCTACCCAGGTAGACAAAGTGCTAAAATGATGATAAGGAGAGTAATAAATAAGTTGTGATGTTTGGGAACTTCTTTGTGAATTTCCACAAACAAAATTGGTGATAAGGTGACTCACATAGAGTATCCAAGGAGCTGTGACAATTTTTCTGTCACCCAGCGCTAGGTCCCCTTTCCTGGGAACACAGGCTGATTTGGAAAGTCACCTGCAAAGGCCTGAGAGTCAGAAGACCTGAATTCTAATCAAGGTCACTGGGTCTCTGAATATCAATTCATCCTTGGGAATTATCCTCTATGAATTGGAGATAATAACCTTTGCTGAGTTGTTGTGATTATGTAATGAGAGAGTTCTGGGGACAATGCTCTGTGAACTCTAAAGCTCAGTGCAGACAAGCATGTCACAAGCGAGAGGGTGGGTGGCAGGGAACAGGGAAAACAGCTATGGAGATTTCATGGGTATCGGGTTCAGGGACAAAGATCTCTTTTTATTCGGTGATACTGCTGACAATTACCTAGCTCAGGTCCTGAACTAGGACTTTACATATATATCAGAACACTGGTAGTGGGGTAAAAATTATTCGACATAATTATGGGATTTTTTTCTGCCTCCTAAATGACCCATTTACATGCAAGAAGAAGCTTGGTCATTGATGAGAAGCTAAGCCAGAAAAGAAGGAAAAGTGATTATACATCGAAATTTTCTCCTTCATCGAGCAACTACCCAAAAGCAAAGTAAGAGATCCAACCTTCTTTCACCCCTGAGCTAGAAAGATGCATGCTAATATTCTGGCTACTCTATCAACTGAGTTTACAATCACCCAGCAATGCCTTTTTAAAGACAAGCCTTGGGCTTCCCTGGTGGCGCGGTGGTTGGGAGTCCGCCTGCTGATGCGGGGGACACGGATTCGTGCCCCCGTCCGGGAAGATCCCACATGCCGCGGAGCGGCTGGGCCCGTGAGTCATGGCCGCTGAGCCTGCGCGTCCGGAGCCTGTGCTCCACAACGGGAGAGGGCACAACAGTGAGAGGCCCGCTCACCGCAAAAAAAAAAAAAAAGACATGCCTCTTTGCCTGAAGGTAAGGAACTGGGAGGCATCTTCATAAAGCATGGCAAATGTTGCAGCAGTGCAAGGTGCACTCTGAATCCACCTGGACACATTGACATTGATGAAGCAGGGCTTTTCGAAAGACAAGAGGCAGCATCTGTACCAAGGAGCAGTCACTGCAGCCTTCTTTATTACCATCTGGACCCATTTATGAACAACAGATCCTTTTTCTTTTCATGTGATAGATTCTAAATCTGATACTTTCTATTTCAATAATGGGATCAATGGAATCAGAATAATTCCAATTGATATTTGACAGGTTTCAAGTAAAACTGAACCACATATGGAGTGCTGAGAGCACTCAGGGTGATGCCAGAGTGCTGCTCAGAGTTTCAGTAGTAGCTGAGAAGATCAAAAGATGGGGTCTGCGGTAGTAATGTCAAGATAATTACCACATTCTTTAGACCCAGTTTAAATGAGTTAAATGAATTTATGTTCATTTTTTAGAAGAAAAGATACCTCCATAGTTCAGTTCCTTTTTACACTCTCTCATCTGATTCTCTGTAGACCTTACAAAGTTGTTGGCATAGGAAATGCCATCCCCATTTTGCATATGAATAATCTGAGTCACAAAGGTTTAAGACAGTTGTTTATGCTCACATAGAGACTAGAATATAAGTAAATTTTTCAAAAAGTTTTGTTGTGATGATTGAATGTATACATTAATGACTAAATGAGCAGTTAGCAATAGGCAGAGACAGGACCTGAGGCCAGCTTCTCTGCCTCTGGTTTCCAAGTCTTTTCCATGACACCATCATTGTTCAAACTTAAGGAATATGCAAACCATTTTCAAGAAAGGAATCTCCATTGGAGTTATATCTGTCATAATGTTATAATGGACAGTGTGGTATTAACTTTCCTCAGTAAGAAATCAGTGAAACCGTTTTGTATTTTCTTTTGTTATTAAAGTTTTACATTGTCTGCTCGTTCTGAATTCTTTGATTTTGTTTCATGCCATTCTGCACTTCATGGCAATTGCAGAGAATTCTTAGCCTTTCTTTCAGCAATTGTGCCTGGTTCATATTTTAAATAGATTTTTAGTTATTCCACAGCCCTGTTTCTACCCACAATTCATGATACTAAAACAGAAGGATAGAAGAATGTCAACACCAGCAACCTCATTTCCCTGTTTATCCAGTGATACAATTCCATTTTCCATCTTTGCATTTTGCAATCTCCATTTCTGTATGTTTGCTGCCCTGTGGAGACCTGAGGGTGGGAAGGGGTGGAGGGGGTACACTCTGCTCTTTTGGTAGGGGATGCTTAGAACAGTTCTCAGAATAGAACTGTTATGTCCTTATACATAAGTCATGGGCACCATTGATACTACCAGGATCTCCCTCTGTCACCCCCCCAACCCCAACCTTTGACAGCAGGCAACCTGGGTGCATCCTACTTAAACAGCTCACAACCACTGCCTTTCTAACTATGTTAAGACTGCAAAAATTTACAGAATGCATCATAAGATGTAGATTCTTCCCTCAAGAAGATTATTAAATACTTGGATTTTAAGACTAAACATATATAAGATATACAGAAAACAATCCAGTGCCATACCATGTTGTATTAACCATACTTTTAAAAGGAGTTGAGAGAATGGAGAAAAATCTGGGCTGAAGTGACTGGTAAAGGATTCTTGGGTCCTCTAGGGCCTAAGCAAGATCTTGAAGAGTAAATATAATTTATACAGGGGACAAGAGTAGTAAGGGCATCACGACTGGAAGATGGTACCAATAGAAGAACACAGTGTGTTCATGGCCCAGTAAGCAGTTTCACCTGTCTAACTGGAAAGTAAAACACAGAAAGAAAGTCGGAGAGTAAAGGTAAGGACTGAAAGGGATAGAAAGCTGGGTACAGCTTTTGTAGATCCTGGAACAATGGAGTGACAGGTGTCTGCACTTAGAAAGTGCATGGATTTCAAGACTGTTCATAATCTGGCCCAAATTTCGTCATTTCTTTCTTCCCATCCTAATATTTAAGATACAAAGATCACTTGACTTGCCAAATATTCTGTGAAGTTTGATGCTTTTCTGTTTTTACTTCTCATCTTCTTTCATCCTGACGTCCTATTCATTCTTTAAAGCTCCTCTTGAAATTCTAATATCTGTGTATTTATTAGCAGTTATTTATTGAGCATATACTATAATGTATTAGGTGTGAGGCACTAGGAATGTTTTAAAGGATATGGATATAGATAGACTTAGATATAGATATAAGTGTAGGTATAGATATAGGTATAGATCAGAGAGAGAGAGAGAGAGAGAGAGAGCAGTCCTAGGCTTGGAATTGACACAACATTACTTCCAATGTATTCTTTTGGTCAAAGCAAGTCACAAGTCTCCACCAGGGAAACAGGCTTAACGTTTTGATGGGAGGCATAACGTAAGTGTTCTGGACTGGGAAGAATTCTTGGTGGCCATCTTTGCAGACAGCCTATGGAAGCCACTGATAGATAAAGTTATTGTAAAATAGAATTGACAGTTGGATTTAGCCCCATGGAAGTCATAAGAGACCCTGTCTAACGTATTTTCAGTTAAATAGTTGGGGCAAAAGCTTGAATGGAGTTGGTACAAGAATGGGAAGAAAGGAATCAAAAGCATCAACTAAAGGAGAACAGAGAAACTAAGGATTAGGTGGGAAAGACATAGGGCAAAAGACAAAAACTGTCAGGTTTTTTTTTTTTTTAATTGAGAGAAATAATAGCACATTTATATGCTGATGGAAATAAGTAGGTTGGAAAATTGTGATGATACAGAACAGTAACTGTAGTGAAGCCTTTGAAGAGACAGGAAGGGATGAAGTGCCATGCACAAATGGAGGATTTTGACTTAGCCAGGGGCAAGGACAGTTCAAATGGAGTAACAGGAAGGAATATGGAGAATATGGATTCAAATGCAAGTAGGTGGATAGATATGAAGTAGAAGTGCTATGCTGATTGCTCTGTCCCCTCAGTAAAACAGGAAGCCAGGTTAACATTAAGAGTGTGAGGAGAGGAAAGGTTTGAAGCTTTAGGAAAGAGGAGAAGGCATGAAGCAGTAACATAGGAGAGAAATAATGTACTAGGAAAGCATAGAAGTGTTGCTGGGTGGCACTAAGCATGTATATAAACTTAAAGACTGAATTTAAAGTGAAATCAGGTAGTCTGAATCTGTGTTTCCCCAAAGTTTCCATTTTGTGCAGGTAGTCACAGAGTAAGAGGAGGGTTGGATTTAACCAGAGATAGGGACATCTAAAGGAGTGTGATAAAGGAGAGTTGGACAAGAGAAACTGGGACGTTATTTTTCCAGTGGACTGTGAGTTCCAGGCTGGGAAGGACTGCATCATCTCTGTGGCCTTAGCCCTTGGACACAATGCCTGGCACATAATGGTCACTTTAAAAAAGGGGAAAATAATTTATAAAGATATGAATTGGATCAGACAGAGTCCAGAAGAATCTAAGAGTCTAACCAAGGTGTATTCCTGTTTTCCAGATGATGCTGATAAAGTAGCTCAAAAATACAAACTCACGTCCACATATACATTTGGTTCTGACCCCCATTCTTCAGATTTTCAGTCTGGACTAGAACTTGAAGCCACCTTGATCACTGATTTCAATTTTACTAACTGGTACAATTTCAAAAAGGAAAACTCTTTAAATGATTTAGGCCAATTCCCTAAAATGTTGCTTTCATTGAAAAATCTGATAACATGCTGTCCTTTTTGTGGGCATTCCCTCCTGTGGCACTTTTTCAGGTAATTGATATTGCCAGTTCAGATTAAGACTAAATTTGGGGTGTCAGCTCTAGACTGCTTCACTCGCCATGGTCAGTTTACCAATCTGTGTTCCACTGAGTTGAACAGCAAAAATCCTTGGTAGTTTACCTGAAAGGCTATGAAGATGACTTATGGGACACAGCACACAGTATTTCTCTTCTGTACTTTATCTAGACAATTAAGTGCTTATAACTGGATTCAGGGAAGACTGTTTATTCTTCAGAACTGACATCCCATTAAAAAGAAAATAAATAAGCATTAGGATTAGTCCCCTAAGCTTCCATCAAGTCTTTTGCCATGAATGTCTGTGTGTTTCTCCCTGTCAGCTTCTGATACCCAAAATGCAGTTTTCTATGGAAGATAATATCACGTTACACTTTTCTCTCCCCTCTACGTTTGCCACTCTTCCCCTACCACTTTTGTAAAAAAAAAAAAAAAAAAATCAAGCCATGTATTTTTAAAATAATAATAAAATAATAAGAAATGAAAGCTCTTGTGGAGCAAGAGTGATATCAGTACCTTTAGCAAAAAGTCCCCTCACTCTCAAGAACTATCCGTCCATTACTATTAGGAAAGAGAGACATGGGGCAGACAAGCTGAGCAATGTTACAGTCACTGTAGGGAACCAAGAAGAGGTGAGAGGTGAGGGAAAAACAAAATACTATTTTACAGTGCTAAGTGCATTTTACTGGAATAGGCAGCTTCTTCCTTATTTTTTACTAATCAAATCAACCTTTTAGCTATCACTTATGTCAAATGAAATCAGAGAAGCAAGAATGTACTTTAGTCAAGTAATTATAATGCAGTGTGACTAAGTCCTGGATTGCAGGAAAAAAGAGAACTTGGGAAGCCAATGACTTGTCCTGGTAGCGTGGGCACCAGCCAGGTTCTGGGTGACAGAATGGCTATTACTGATCTGGATTTCATCTGAAGCCACCTGAAATCTACCCTCTTGTTTCTTTGAGGTATTTTAGCAGTAAATAGAAGGTTCCATTATCCATAAGTCAGAGGCAGGGCTGTTGTGATTTCAACGAAAGAAGCCCTTTGGAATTTTGTATTTTGGTGGAGAATTGGGTACCTCTCTCCATCATCCTTTGGAGTGCACACCCTCAGACTCTGAAGACGATGAGGCAATGGTACTGTGATGTATAATTTTATGTGTCAATTTGACTGGGCTAAGTGATGTCTAGATAGCTGGTAAAACATTATTTCTGGGCATGTCTGAGAGGGTGTTTCCAGAAGAGGTTAGCATTTGAATTCATGAACTGAGTAAAGCAGATGGCCTTACCCAATGTGGGTGGCAATCATACAATCCATTGACCACTGGAATAGAACAAAAAGTGGAGGGATGGTGATCTTACTTTCTCTCTTTTCGAGCTGCGCTATCCATCTCTTTCAGTTTCCTGGTTCTCAGGACTTGGGGGTTGGACTGAATCACACCACCGGCCTGCCTGGTTTTCCAGCTTGCAAACGGCAGATGGTGGGATTTCTCAGCCTCCATAATCAAGTAAGCCAATTCCTATACAAATATATACTTATTTATTTACTATTAATTCCTATATAAATATATATATGCATCTGTGTCTCTGCATATCCCTGACTACTGCAGTTTCTTATTATCCAGCAGTGATTGGCAGCTGGGAAGCAGCTGATATTGAATTCATAAGGCAACCAGCAATGGGTACAATATACAAACAACACAAAGCGTCTACTGTGTAGCAGATACTTCACTGAACCCTGGAGATATGATGAACACATGTAGGCACAGACCTCAGTGAACTTACAGGAGATAAAACTGGCATGTGTCACTCCTTTCTCTGAGCCTCAGTTTCCTCACTGTTAACATGGACATAACCACATCTTAGTGGGTCAGTGTTAAGATTAAATTATTGAACATATGTGAATCCTCCAAGTGCAGAGAAGCCATTTAAATAAATGTAGGATCTGAGCAGGTTTGAAAGCAAAGATGAGCTATAGAGTTTCAGGAGACAAATATTAGCTCACTAATAATAGACATCTCGTATCAAACTCATGTTTCTGTGTTACTTATTACGAGTTTAAGAGAAAACACATTAACTTGTTCAAATATAAGCTGTTGAATTTAGCTCCCACTTTGATTTACCTTTCCCACAGAGCTGTTGGTACATAAGATCCAAGTGATAGAATGCCCTTAGTGCTCACTTCTTGTCACCTGAGGGGAAAGTCAGTTTCTAGGCATCCCAACCTTGCATAGCTCTACCTAGAAAACCAGATAGATGGGATGGAAAGATGAAAGTGTACTTAACAAACCATTCAACCAATGCATTCTCCTACTTTTAGCCACAGACTCCTCTTTCATGACACTTTCCAGAAACTTGTCACAGTAATTTCAAGCATATTTTCCTCAGCCCTTACACAGAGCCAAGATCATAGCAGACTATGAGGAAATGAATGATAGTACAAAGACATTTTAAAAAGCAAGTCTGTGAAAAGTGGCTATGAGAAAAGGAGGTTCAGATTTCTTTGTGTAGACAACACATTTTAATTTCCCCAAATAATTAAGTAATTCTACACTGGAAAATTCTCTACCGTTTTCCCCCTAAAGTTTCTTTAAAATAAAACAAAACAGGGGCTTCCTGGTGGCGCAGTGGTTGAGGGTCTGCCTGCCGATGCAGGGGACATGGGTTCGTGCCCCGGCCCGGGAGGATCCCGCGTGCCGCGGAGCGGCTGGGCCCGTGGGCCGTGGCCGCTGGGCCTGCGCGTCCGGAGCCTGTGCTCCGCGATGGGAGAGGCCACAGCAGTGAGAGAACTGCGTACCGCAAAAAAATAAAAATAAAATAAAATAAATCTTTCTTAAACTGACTTAAGAGACATTCTCCACTAAAACCCTGCTTCTCTGCATCTCCTCTCCAGACAGGGTTCCCCACACAGAGAGTTATTTCCCAGCACCCAGGAAGCTCTGCCAGGCCTCTGCCTGCCATAGGGTCTCAGCCTACACAGGAGGATCCTCCTGTGCCCTGAGACCCCCTTCTCCAGGGGCCCCAGAGCCTTCAGGACTTGGCCAGGCACTAAGGCTGAGGTGTGGGCAGCAGTCAGGCAGTGTGGTATGGGACAGAGAAAGTGGACCTGGGCTTTCAAGTCAGGGGCCACTAACAAGTATAGGAGTGGTTAGAAAACTTCTTTAAATTCTTGAAACTTCATTTTCCACAATCCATAGAATGGGGAGAATATTGCCCACCTCCTAGAGCTAAGAATGAGAAAACACATGCAGGTAGCAAGCATGAACAATTACTGGAGAATTATACGAACCTTAATGTTGGACTGAGTTAGTCCCCACCGCCAATTCATATGTTGAAGCCCTAACCCTCAATGTGACTGTATTTGGAGATAAGGCTTTTAGCAGTAACTAAGGTTAAATAAAATCATAAGGGTGGTTTCCTAACCCAATAGAATTGGTTGCTTTATACGAAGAGGAAGAAAACACCTACCACAAGATCTACTCTCTTAGCAAAGTGTTAAGTATACAATACAATATTGTAAACTATAGGCACTACACTGCACAGTAGATCTCTAGGACTTATTCATCTTGCATGACTAAAATCTTGCACCCTTTAACTAATACCTCCCTCTTTCCCCCTCCTCCCAGCCCCTGGCAACCACCATTCCACTCTCTGCTTGTATGAGTTTGACTATTTTAGTTATGTGTTCTTACTTTTTTTTTCACCAGTGAGTAACATTTTATTGTAATCATTTCTGCAGTGGGAAGAGAATTTTCCACATTGGAAAACCCTTTCGTAACTGTTATCTCAGTTGGTCCACCCAGATGAGTGGTGCAGCAGTTCACGGTACCTGTTTGTTTTTTTTTTTTTTAACATCTTTATTGGAGTATAATTGCTTTACAATGGTGTGTTAGTTTCTGCTTTATAACAAAGTGAATCAGTTATACATATACATATGTTCCCATATCTCTTCCCTCTTGTGTCTCCCTGCCTCCTACCCTCCCTATTCCACCCCTCTAGGAGAGAGAGATCTCTCCTTCTTCCTGTATGTGCACCAAGGAAAGAACATGTGAGAGCACCTACAAGGCAGAAAGAAAGCCCTCAACAGAATGTGACCATACTGGCACCCTGATCTCAGGCTTCCAGCCTCCAGGACTGTAGAAATAAATGTCTGTCATTTAAGCCACCTAGTCTATGGTATTTTTTGATGGTATAATCTTGCAATTGCTGACTCTTCACTGCCACCCCCCGAAACATACCACCTTGAAATTCTCCTTCTTAAGCTCTTGCAACTAGTGTAATCCAGTAGTTAATAGCGACTCTAGACATTTACTAGCTGTGTGACCTTGGGCAATATGCTTAACCTCCTTGTGCCTCAATTTCCTACCTGTAAAAGCAGGTTAATACTAGTACCAATCTCATGGGGTTGTTGTAAAGATTAAATTATTTCATGAACATTGAGTCAATGGCAGACAATAGTGGATTGTCATCCCTAGAATGTAAAACCCATAAAGGCAGGAATGTTCATCTATTTTGTTCCCTGATGTACCTCAAGCACCTAGAACTGTGTCTGGCATGTAGTGACATGCAATAAGTACTTCTAGAATGACTGAGTAAATGGTCCTCCCACCTTTTCTGGCTGGATTTCTGAATCCTCTATAATTTGGCTATACTCAAGCTCTCTAGTCTTATTTTTCCTCTAAAACAGCTCAGAAATGTACAGCCATCCTGACTGACTATATTTTTTTGGTCTAAGTTCTGCATTTTCACATTTCATTTTCTTTCTCCAGCTATTTCTTCTATTTGCAAAGTCTTGCCAATTCCCAACAGCCTCCTAAGTCCTCAGGACTATCAGCCTCCTACAGTCTTCAAGACTGTCTCAAGCTGCACCCATGTCAGTGAAAGTTTATTGAATTTAATGGACCACCAAACTTCCATTAGATCCCTCAGCTACCCTGACTTCACCTCTTACGAAGGTACATGCACAACCCCCTCCCTGCCACACATGTGTACACACACACACAGTCACACAGTCACAAACACATAATCCTGAAGCCTCTTTGGGAAACAGGAAGTGGGATTCTCAGGATCCTACCTTCTCAGACCCTAAAAGCCTTCTCTGCCCTCAAATTGAAACTTCCTATAAGCATGATTGGATTCCTTGAGCATCTCCTCACAACATTCCCCAGGGACTACTACCTTACCAGGAGAGAACAGAGCTATCTAGACAGGGTTAGCATACATTAGAATTCACTCTACTTGGTTTGGGGAGAACTTTTCCAATATCATTTGAAACGACCATAGGAGAGACCTAAAGTGTTATAAAGTTAGAACTGATCCTCAGAGCACTGGAGGCAATGCTCACAGATGAAGGGGTGGCCCTAACACCTTCCTTCTTTTCTCCTTCCTCCTCTGCACAGACAAGCTCATGACTGCCTGCACCTTCCCCAGAACATGAGTACTCTCTTTCCACCCCAAAAGTCATCAGAGAGTCTCAAAATTTCATGAGGAAAGGGCAAGAGGACAGAGACCAGAGATAACTGAGAGGCTCTGATTCCTACAGAAGCTTGGTCTTTCACAGAATTTGGATGGAAAGCCTCTTTATGAGTTTAATATACTTTCATTTTCTTCTCTCTCCTGGCTCTTCTGCTTCCTACCCCTATCCCTTCATGGACATTCCCTGGTACATTAGGTTTGTTTGATCAAAGCGTGAAGCTGCTTGCAAAAACAGAACTTGGGGTGTAAGCAGAGCTCTGTTTGTCCTTCTGGGGAGACTAGAGGCTCTTCCCTGCAAGTGTCCCACAAGGAAGTATGAGGTCATCCCTTTGTTCTTAGGGACTTTCTAGCTCACCATAGTTGTAACAGGATCCATTCTGAGGGCATGAGTCCCACCTGCTGCTGTCATATATACCTTTTCACCTTGGTAAATGATTGGAGTACAGCCTAATCACATCCAGAGACCTGAGGCTATGACTATGAAGTCACCCCAATCCTTTCTCTAGCCCTGCCTCTGTTTTGTCCCTTTATTTCTGCATTAATTATTGCCTTGACTAGGAATTTGATGAGTATCCTAATTAAAGCATCTGAAATTTTTTTCTAGCCAAAATATTCAGACCAACACTCGGAGAAGAGGGACATCACACATAATCAGGAGCATTACAATAATGCCAACCTACACTGATCTCATGTATTCTAGTGTACAAGGCACTTTCTCACCTATTACTTCAGATTATACTCATAGTATACGATGAGGAAAGCCGGGGGACTATACTTAGCCCTTTTACAAATAAAGATTCTGAGATAGGTTAGCTAAGTGATCTTGGTTTATAAGTGGCAGAAACAAATGCTCTGTTGAATAAATGGAGGGAAGGGGCTCTTAGTAGGGGAGCAGGAAAAGGTGAATAGTCCCCAGTAGAAGAACTACATGGTGTGTCAGACAGAAATCAGGGTCTGATTTACCTCCTAAGGATCAGACTGATTTAATTAATGTGTAAATATTTCTGAATGAAATAACCTCTACCAGTCAGCTTTCTGGTCTCTTTCAGCCTATTGATAGTCTCTTCTTACCACCACCAACACGCTGCAGCCAGAGAAATCCAACCTGCTCATATTACATCACAGCACATCAACTCATCTCATATGTCATGTCATCTCACCATATCATATCATATGTCACGTCATCATAGCATATCATCTCATATGTCATGTCATCATATCATATCATATCATATCAATCATATCATTTCTCCTGTGTAAAACCTTTCAGTGGCTTTCCATTGCTCTTAGGATAAACTCCAAGCATTCACATGACCCTTAATGAGGGTTTGCATGATCCTCTCCCTTAAGGTCTATTTCTGCTTTACCTTACCTCCCATCCATCCTCACTCTCTCCAATTCAGCCACACCTCCATTTCCTCAAGTACCACTCCTCCTTCACATCCAAGCTCAACTGACACTTCCTCAGGTAAGTATTTGTTGACCTCCTGACTAGGCCAAATAACCCTATTATAGGTTTACATAGTCCCATGTCCCTCTCCTTGGAGGGCTTAGTAATTTTATATTTATTTGTGTGATTAGTTGATAAAAGTCTCTTTTATCATCTACACAGAATGATAGAGGTGCCTGGTTTGGCTCTCTGTTGTTTCCCCAGTACCTACCACCACACCTGGCAGGTAGTTGGCACTCGATGATTAATATTGCTTGACTGAATGAACAAATGAGCAAATGGCGCATGAGGACAATCCTTTTAACTAATTAATCCTCATTAAAATTTAAAGTTTAATGGAAAGCTATGTCTGTCCCTCTTGGTAAGTATCCCAAATATGAAATGGGCAGTGAGTAGATACAACCTATTTCTGTGTTTTGTTGCAAAATTCTGTGAATGATTTCAGTCTTAAAGAACAACTGAAAAGTTCTTATGTAAACACCTCTTTTCCACTTTCATTGGGAATGACCGTTTTCCTCTCCCCACACCTTCTCCCATCAAGTAACAGCATTATCTTTTTTAAATGGCAGTTAAATAGTGGTGGTGAATAATTCTGTAGCAGGAAGCTCTTGATGGTCAGAAGCACTGGTCAAGTGGCTACCTGTGAGTGGGGCTAGAGTCACTCATCCTAATACACGACAGTGGGGACCCAAAGGGGGATGGGATGTGGGCTCTGTCTGAGGAAATGACCACCTTCCCCTTTCAACTTCCCAGCTCTTTGTTAAGAGCCTCACCTTGAGCTTATTTACATGGAGAAAAGCTTTTGCAACAGATGCAGACCTGTTCCCCAATATCCTCAGTGTGAGCTGTGGGGTTTCCTGATGAAAGGGTTTGTTCATACAGAGCTCATTGAGTCTGATTCAGAAACAAAAATGAGCGAAAGGAATATTTTATAAAAACCAGCTCTGACTAAAGAAAAGTACTGAAAGAAGAGAGTATTAAGGTAAAAAAGGCAAAGCAAATAAGAGGCAATCATCAAGAAACCTCGTTAACCAGAGCTGTATTTCCTAAAGCAGAAATGAATGTATATTTTCCTCTCTATTAGACTGCTTCAGAGAGAGAAATATAGCTCAGTAGATTAAACTGGCATTTGTGCAATGATCTTTATGTCACTAACTCTTGGTGGGGGGAGGGACAGATGGAAAAAAAGGCTTGAAATTGGTTAGTTTGGGGCCTTTGTTGGTTAATGCCAACATATTTGTGTCAGGACTCAGGAAAGGATTTAGCTCTCCACTTGATCTGTGCATGTGCCTGAGGGGCAGTGAAGTTTTGAAGGAAAGAAACCAATGGAGGATTTGTGTTTCGCTCCATCAGTTTGGACCTAGGAATCTAAGAAGATGCTTGTAGCACTGTCTTCCCTCTTAGCAGATTTTTTGCTCTGAATCATCGTAACATGTAAAGCCCTGACACCTAGGATATCCTGAGGGGGAAAGCAAGAGAGAAGGATGTAATTGTGCCAATTCATCTGGCCAGGAGACTGGGGGCACAATGTCCTCTGGGCAGAATAAATTGTTATTTTGGGAACTTGTGTTGATCATTTTGGCAGTAGTATCCTGGAGGGACAAATCCAGAGTTGCAGAAAGACGTTTGGGTGCCTGGGGCAGGAAGTCAATTAGTTATAAGGCTCTCCTTTTCCCCACTCATATTCACAGGGTGAATATCCATTAAAGGCCCAATTTAATGAAGTGGTAGCTGATATACGTCCTACAGCCTAATTTTAAAAACTTATGATGTTCTTTATTTCATTAATTTGTCATACACATAAATAAAAATAATTACATTGTACAACTTGCAGTATTTAACACACAGCAAAATGCTGAAATGAAAAATGCACATATACCTGTTCTGTGGAAGCTTCATGTCTCAAGACATTCAAATTCTGGTTCTCTTTGCCCTTCAATTCCTCTTCTCATATTTGATAAAAAAACTTCACTTATTATATTTTAAGAAGAAACATTTTCTTGGGTTCTATTTTTGTAAGGCAATCTGGGCTTTATTTCCAGTTACCCTTGCAATGCAGCCTTGAATTTCCAGCTGCCACCCACCATCACCGTAGAATTAAGTACAGTTCTCAGATTTAAAGGGCTAAAAAAATTCGCAAGGTTAAACGCTTTCAACTCTGAAAACAAAGAGACAAATACACCACCAACAAAATCTACTTTAAGAAATTTTCTGTTTTGGAAAGTGCTATCTCATTGTTCTAAACCATTCAGACCATTCCATCTACTCCTTACTTTCCAAGTGAACCCCACTGCAGTCCTGCCCAAGCTCCAGTTATCGCATGTGGCCTAGAGGTGAAAGACTGTGGAGAGAGCAGCAGTACACAGGACATGGGTTAGGACTGAATGGCAGTGTTCAGGGCCATCAAATTCACCAGGAGGAGGGGGAGTGTAGAGACTGGGGCACTGGGGCTTGGTGACTTTCCTTTGCCAGTTAATGACCTTTTTTTCTTCTTGAAGATTGTTGCCTCCCAGCTTATGTTTCTCTCCTCTTCTTCCTCAACCTCCTCCTCCTCCCTGCACCTTCCTCCTTTTTCTCTTGACCGTCTTTAATTAATAGAATAGAGGATCCACTATGAGGGAGGTGGCAATGGAGGCTCTAGACCGGACGAGCCCTATACAAAGGCAAAGCGCCCAGGGGACTGGGGAAAGGGAAAGATGAATGAAGTTTCTTCCCCCATAGAACCTGGAGAAATGCTACCACAGACAGCAAAAAGGAGAATGGAAGTGACCACAGGATGATGAAAGACTTATTTTTTGTGTGTTTTTGTACATACCGTTCATGTGTAGTCAACTGAAGTAACTAATATTTGTCTCACATTTTCCATTATGTAATAGTTTTTTTTTCCTATGTTCATTTAGAAAATGTGTGTCCTTCCTGGTTGGCATAAGCTGCTTAATGCAATCTCTTTCATCTGTGTTGATATTGACCTTTCACCTGAGATACCTTCCTCCTTATGTGACCCATTCCTTGTGTCATTAGAGCATCTCAATAGTTAAATTTTTACATGATGGAGAATGCATCATTGAAGAGCAAACATTTTTGAGATTTTTTTGGATCTGTTTTAAAACTGCAGCTTGGATATTATCAGATTCATATGTTTACACTGTGCTGTGTCCCACACAACTTGTAAATATTTGATAAATGTTACCTTTTAATTTCTGATAACATTATGAAAGTGTTAAGAAATGTTATGGCTGATAACCTCTTTCTGAGCCTAAGATTCACATTTACCAAGCAGAGTTATTGATTGACTAGAGCAAAATGATTTTGTTTTCAGGGAAACAAAGTTTCTCAGAGACCACATTCAAACTTTCCCTTCATTTAATTGTACCTTTTCCAAGGACAGAGATAAGATTTTTTTTCCTTCTGATTCTCAAGCAGGTCAACCTGGGTCTACTAAGGCCAAATATTTATGGACATATGTGGGTATGCAGCTCCCTAATGACAAATGTGTGATAATATGTCAGAATGAAAGATTTTTGAGACAGTAATGTTGACTGTCTGAGTCGGGCATTTACTTAAGCTGTGTTGCTGGGAAACAAGTACCTGGCCTTCAATAAATTAAACCATTTTCTATGGAATGAGTTCACATTCTGAAGTATAACTTCCAAGATCAGGACATCCAGGTACAAAGGCACCAACCCAGAAAGAGTTGGCAATTTTTACACAAGCCTGAGAATACTTTATTCCAAGTCTATGTTTCACAGTAGATCAAACTTTGCTGGTTTAGATTAATAAAGAAGCACCAAATAATAAACCAAAGTTTGACATAAAAATGTTTTAAAAATCTGCATACCACCCTACATGCTTCTATTAATAGAAAGTACAAAGATATAAAAATGTATTTTATGCTATTAGAATACAAGATATTGGTTCTCCTGGGGGCAGTGACTAGAAGGGACCTGATGGGGTCCAGTAAGATTTTGTTTCTTAATCTGTATACTGCTTACATAAGTGTGTCCAGTTTGTGAAAATTCACTGAGCTCTACGGTTATAGTATGTATACATGTGCATGACAAAAATTTTCATATATATTTAATAAAATTATACACACATATTAAGGTCTCCAGGAGTCTTGATAGCTTTTAGTTCTGTTTTTCTTTAAAGAAAAATACATTTTCTTTTTTTAAGTTCAAATGGATCTTTTGAGTAAACATACTTGTATTCTCCTTCAAGTTGGCACATGCATACTTACACATATTTTTTGAAGGAATCTCTCATTATACCCAACTTAGTTTTTGTGTAACTGTTTGTAAAAGTGAAAACTTATTCTCACTGCATCACCAAGCTCTGAGCTCCGTGAGGCAAGGGGCATGTCCTGTTTATACCCTCGAAGCTTGGCCTATGGTAGGTAATCAATAATTATTGAATCAAATGCAAAAGATCAGGTAGAGCAGGATCCCTGATATTCCCTCATCCTGATCCCCTGTCCCTTCAGTCTCTTTCTACTTGATAGTTCATAGCACTGAATACAAAAGGGAGTTAAAGCATAACTACTACTATTCTGTAGAATCCAGCCTCAAATCAGGAGATATTGCACAAGGGCCAGGAAGTAGTCAAGGACAAGAACTAAGTAACTTCATCAGCGTTAGGCAAACAGCAGCGAGCACAATGGCCACACTAAACAGGGCAAGCTCAAAGTGCAGTGTCATGGCCAGATGTCTCCTTTCACTGGAACGCGTGCAGGTGCCCCTTAGGGACCTGCCTTGCAGGAATGATTACAATGAATATTTACCAAGTGATTTATGGCATATATGCTTTGCCGGTTTTTAATCTCATAATAATTTTGTGGTATAGATAATGTTATATCCCTGTTTTATAGACAAGGAAGATGAAGCTCAGGAAAGTTAACCAATTTACTCTTAGTTACCAAGTAAATGACAGAATTGTAACTCAAACCTAGGTCTGGTTGATGCCAAATCCCATGAACTGATGGCCTCACACATTTAAAAAGAAAAAAAATTCTGTGAAAACTTAGAATTATTCCGATTAAGATCAGAAATTTTTTTTAAAGCTGGGGGGAATATTGAAGTCTTCTACATTATTTTTTATTTTCTGGATGATTTTGCAATTGCAAAGGGGAGTTAAAGAGGCATTGTCCCTGTTTTATTTTCAGGGATAATTAATGTTGATTCAGGTCTTATGCTATATGCGTCTTATTTTAACCCCTTACAACAACTCTGGTAAGGAGGTACTATCATTATCTCTATTGAATAGTGACCTGATTGAATTTCAAGGTTAAGTAACTTGCTCAGGGCCACATCCAATGAGTAGCATTTCCAAGTTTGGGAAATAAGTCTCTTCCTCTCCACAGTCAATGATGCCATATAGGTTTCCTCTCTAGAGCTAATCCTGGCCAATGGACAGTGGCTGCCTGTAGTTCTGTGCTGAAACACATTGCGATGCCACTGCAGAGCTCCATGGGAAAGAAGGCTGGGGTAGATTAGCCATGCCACTTCTTTGCCATCGCTATGCTCTACTCTTCCCACAACCCACTTCCCTTATACCCCTGGGGATCCACCAGTATTTAATTATCCCAAGCCTTGTTATGCTTCTCAACCTGCAAGGCATAGACATGAAGACCACACCCTACTGAGCCATCTTTACACTTGCATGCTCCAAAGAAACTGCATTTGTTCCATAACCAAGTAGCAGATATAGAGGTTCACAATGTTTCTACTTAGATTTTAATTTCACATAGGGCGACCTTAAATCGCTAAAGTAAACATAGACCAAAATTATTCTTAATATAATATCAATTCACTTAAAATAAAAAGATATCAAATGGGTATACTATTTTGTGAAAGTGAGAAGCAGATGAGGACAATGAAAAAGGAGCAAGATTGGAGTCAGAACTATCAGACCCAGGATTCAACTTGTCCCCTTGCTGGTTCTGCAGCCCTAGGTTAATCACTCCAATGTGTGTATTCTGAAGTCATACCTGGGTTTAAATCCTGGCCCTGACATTCACAAGTGCTATGACCTTATGCAGTTTGCTATTTTCACTAAAGCTCCAAGGTGGACAACAACAGCTACCTCATTCGGTTGTTATGAAATTCATGGAAATGTTGCATGTTAGCTGCTTGACATTGTCCTTGCAACCCTGATGTCCTCAACAAATGCTAGCTGTCATCATCATTCCTTATCACTCAGTTTCCTCATCTATAAACTTGGCAGTGAAACAAATGTCTGTATCCCTCACAAAGTCCATTGACAAGTTCAGGCTTTATAAAAATATACCATTTTATTTATTATATATTGTTCACACTTCAAGAGTATCTAATGTATATATTAAGGAAACAGGCCAAAAAACAAAAGAATAAAAGAATAACTTATGATAGACATGTGCAAAACAAGTGAGGAGTAATAGATGCATATGGAAAAAATCTTGAAATAAATAAAATAATTCAAACTGAAAAGCTTAAAGTGTGGATTTTGAAGGAAGAGAAAGGCATGCCTTGTCATAGAGCACAGAAAAGGAGGTTAAGACTCATTCTCCTGGAAAGAATATCCTGCTCCTGTTATCAAGTTCTAACTCTGACACTGCTTAACTTTAACTTTTTGAAACTCAGATTTTCTCATCCTTGTAGAATGGGGAAAGTGATAACATCAGCCCTTCCAAGGGCTGAGAGAATAAAATTAGATCATACATGTGAATTGGCTTTGAAGAGCTGAAAAACAGTAAAGACATAAAAATTGTTTTTAGTTGATGGTACAAGGTAAAGCCAGAACTAGAATATGGCAAATGAACTGCGTAGGGTGTGATATTTAAGGAGACACTCAGCATGACTCTGAGAGCATGCATCTTTAGAGTTTGCACCCCAGTCTCCTCATTTGCCTCATTCTCATTCCAGGTCTGGGGCAAAGAGACAGCAAGCAGTTCTCTCTAAATGGAGCAAAATCTTAAAGATAAATAAACAGACATGAGAGCACAATAATAAGTCCAACTAATAACAGGCTTATAAAGCACCAAACAATGAGTCTGGACCCAGTGAGACAGTAGAGCAACCTCAGGTTTTGGAGAAGGGATGTAGATTGTGTTTCCATGGCTTGAGCATATAATGCAGAAGTTCAGTTAGATTCTGAAACGCATGACAGATCTATAGAAGGTGTCAGTATTACTCTGGTTTACTATGGATTTAGGGAGAAAATAAAATTAGGGATAACATTGTATGTCAACTATTAAAATTATGAATTAATCATTATCTCCCTGCACTTAGAAGAATTAATAATGCATGACCTCATATCTTAGTATGTAGGAAAAGTGTGGTGGGGATTTCCAGGTAACTCATGCCACACAAACACTTGCCATCGGTACAAATTGGCTACTAAAAAGGGAAACAGCATTTGGATAAGCTGGTATTTTCAGCACAACAATTCTTGAAACAGAACCGCTTGGATGTAACTTTGAAGCAAAGTTAATCTGAAGCCTACAGAGTGTCAATGGACTTGTGTGTCTAGATATCTAACAGCAGAGGTCTTAACTTTGTTCTGTTGTGGGTTGAGAAAGAGCTTAGAGGGTCATGGAGGGTCAGAGACCTAAGAACTTATTTTAACCTATAATGGGAAAGTTTTATCCATCGTATCTAAACTTATCAATTAATAATGGCTGCCAGGAGCACTGTCAAATGAAGGATTCCAAGGCCTCAGCCAGGATCAGCAGGAAAGAGCCACAATTGATTAGCAATGTCTGTTACAAGTGTTGCATAGATGAGCAGTGTTGTGTGTGCCATGTAGTGTGCCCTGATCTAGTTCAACCTTTTTTTTTTTTTATACTTAATAAAGCTAAGGCCCTAATAGGGGAAGACTTAATCAAAGTCATGCAGAAGGTCCATAAATAAATCAAGAATCAAACTCAAGTTATCCAGTTCAATGCCAATCCTTCACAATCCACTTCTCAGATAAGTCACGGAACATTTTTATTTGCTTATCACTAAGTTTATCTGTGCTTTACATTTTGGTGCATAAGGGACGATTCAGCATCTCAGAGTAATGCTTTTCTTCAGGATATTTTACTCTAGCTTAAAACACGTCTTTTCTAGGCTACTAGATGAGAAATGCAGCACAATGGGAGCCTTTGCTGAATATGAAGCAGATTCCTAGAAAACAAGTGGGCATTGATTTATTTTTATCGATGTGCTTTTACTAACTGACAGGAAGTGTTTTTTGAACACCTCTCTCCCAACCATTCCACTCCAATAAGCCACTGAGTTTGATCTTTTCCAACACATGGTCCATCCCGCTGTCTGGAGAGTTGAGAGCTTCACCAGCCACAGTGCTAAGTGGGCCAACAGGCACCTAAGTCTCCCCCATTAGGATGGGCATTTTCCTGACGCAGGACTTGCATCCTGACCTGAAGATAACCCACCCATTTTGGGATGTGCGAATGGGAAATGGGCTGAGATATGGATACATCAGTCAACTCTTGGCCTTTGAAAAAAAGAGATTCAGCTAGAAATAAACTTGCAGATGAACTATTCACATAACCCGTGCACAAAGGCAGGTTTGGGGAAAAAGTTATAAAATGAATGGGAGAAAAATCAGCTATTTTTTATCCCTTTGAATACAGATGTTATCTACTTACAAGTCATTAAGCATTAGGCATTGTCTAGAATCTCCAATTCAAGGTCACTTTCTCTGTGGAAATCACCAGCACAGAGGCATACAACATTTTGAAGACTGAGTTGGGATGCACTGGGAGTATTGCTGCTAGGAGTAGAGTGAAATGGCTTCCTCTGGGCTAGAAATAGCCCACTGAGTCCTTTTATTCTCATTTACCACCTAAGCACTGGACAAATGAAGTATTAACAAATTCTAATAAATCTGAAAATATTATCCTTTTTTAAATGATGTTCTTGCCCATCAAACACAGTTTCTCAGAGTTTATTTCTGCTGTTTGTTTTGTTTTGTTTTTAATTGATACAATATCCAAATCACTACCAATTAGAATAGAAGGGAAAACATATTTCACCTATATCACCATCCAACCAACCGTAACATTCTTTTTGTTATGTTCTCCTGAGCATGCATTTCTCCATAGCTATAACTTCTTCTTCATATTATTATTTTTTACTTAAACCCATAAGTTTTTTCATGTTTCTTTAAGCTTTATTTTTTCTAAAACCAGTATTTCTAATAGCTGCAAAATATGTTACCAAATGTATGTGCCACAGTTTATCTTTTAAAACCTTTATTGCTAGACATATACGTTATTTTCAATTCTAAATAACACTTCTATGAACATCTTTGTGTAGACACACTTACTGTATCTTTGAGTTTCCCTTAGCCTGGATTTTGTTGCTGTTTTTCCTCTCATTCTCACTTCTCTCTCTCATTTTCATTCCGAAGCAAGCACTTGGATTTTGGGGTTTTTTTTTTTTTTGCTTGTTTGCAAACGGTTAAATTATTTAAAATATTTAAAGTTTTGCAAAAATCTTGTCTGCTGTTTTCTGGTCTTGGCCTGAATTAATGCAGTTTTAACTTCCCATACTCACACGTAGGGCTAAATTTCCTACAAAGAGAGATAGTGTTTGGATCTACTTTGAAGGTCCTCAGTGACATTCTAGGTACAACACTCCTTTGTGCTGGTGGCCACAGCAGGGACATCACTGAGAGGCCTGCCTGAAATAAAAATGGCTCGTTTATGGATGTGGATGTGTTTGTCCAAAGAACATTTAATCACTCTGAAGGTTTTTCGCCCTTGTCTGTAGTAAGCAGCATACTGTAACTGTAGAGTTCTGCTAATGCACACTTCTGCCGGGAAGCTTCCCAGGGTGGGGCACAAAAGATGCTAAGTGGCAGGGGGCGATGGGGAGAAAGCCATTAACAGTCCAGCAGCGAGGTCACATTTGATGTTTCCTTTTGTTTGCAGGATCCAAATTAAGAAGCTCCTTCTGTACTTTCCCTGTTGCCTCCCACCTAAACACACTCTTGGGTCATCTCACTCTGGTCACATCTTTTGACAATTAGCCACCCATTAACAGGATGATTGAAAAGGAGCCAGAGTGGTTTACACGTAAAGTGCTTACTCTTTTCCAGGAAGAACACATATCTCTACAGTTTCGTTAATGCTTTGGCCGATCAGTACACAAAATAAAATACTTATACGCCAGAAAGCACAGCGGCAAAAGGAAGAAAACAGGGTGGGAAGGAAGAAAACGAAAGAACAAAAATAACCCTTAGAGTTTTTTCTTCTTCTTTTTATTCTTTTTGCAAACATGCTTTAAAAAAAGGGGGGTGGGTGTTATCTTGCTTCTATCTTTTTCTACCTTTAAAGCCAGTATTTCCAGCCATTTTACTTGTACTTTACTATTATTATCTGGGTGATGGCTGTGACATGTTGATCATATATGGCAGTGAGAAAATTGATTTCCCTCAACAGAAATGCTTCCAATTTTCCCAGGGCCACAATTTTATGTCCACAACAAAATAAAAGGGTCATTTTCCTTAAGATGAGGGGAATTGAAATCTTTGATAAAAGCTATGGTAAATGTTGTACTTTTGATTGCGGAAACTGCAGTTTTCACAAACATCTGGCCTGTCTGATTTGGGGGTGTGGGTTGGCCTGGGGAGAGGGATTTGAAGGCAAAGAATTGTTGTTATTTTTTTAAAGAGCTTAATTTGCTTTAAGAAAGCCCTGTAAGTCTACGGCTTCACTCTAAGTGTTCATATTCCCATTAAAGGGAAGCTACAGGGGTGCTGCTTTGAGCTATGTGCCAACAAGTAAGGGGACTAAAAGAAGCCACAGTCACACAGATGGGACCTTCTCAAAGAATGAACACCTGTGTGGCCTGCAGTTCAGAATGAGCCTGTCACAAGATGTATTAATAAACTCACCAATGTTGTTTTGCGAGCCAAAGACATTTTATACTGAGGAAGGCAGAGGGCGGGAGGCTTGAGGCCAGGGACAAATTGATGCAGCATAAGCACAGAAAGAATAAAAACAGAGGCTGTTTTCTGACTAGCGTCCTACTTGCTGCTTTGTTTGCTCAGCATGCTTTACCCAATCTGATGGAAACTGATTTCCAAGTAGCTGATGAAGCAACATCTACCAACAAATATTTAGAATTAGAGACCTTTGCTTCACCCCGAATCTACACGCAGGGTTAAACTGTAAGCTCTCCAGCTAAACAGCCAAGTGTTTTATTTGACATTTGATTTGCCAACAGAAAGATTTTTATATAATGGCTATCAACATGCGAGAGATTTCAAAAATCTCTTGGTTTTAAACAGCAACCTTTCTTGAACTAGAAGAATTCTGCCCTCTTATGCATTTCCCATGTAGTCTAAAATAAACAAAGAGCTTTTTTAATCAGAAAAAGTATTTTCATTATGGGATTTTCTATAACTGTGAATGATGAATATTTATTTGTTAGCAAAATTCACAATCCATTGTAAATCTAGGAGCACATTCTTCTGGAAAAAAAATTAACTCTAAGAGGAGCAAAAGTACAATAAAAGTCACAGCAATCTTTCTCAAAGTATGTATTGTAAGGAAAATAGTCTTGATGTCTCTTGATTTGTTCTTCCATACATTCTTCTAACTTTATAAAAGTAAAATCTGAAATTCCTAGGATTTACATTCTGCAGTATTTGCTCTGCATGTGCTTTCATGGTTCCACTGATCTCATCAAATCAGGTGGGATGAGTTCATGTTGATAAAGAACTTGAAAATGAAATGTCAGCAAAGAGGTTGTATGTCTTATTTTCAAAGTTATGGGTTAAAGCTGGGGTCAGTAAGCACTGGGCTGGGGCCAAATGCTGCTGTCACCTGTTTCAATATGACCCTACCTGCAAGGAATGGTTTTTACATTTTTTAATTGTTGAAAAACATGTTTTAAAAGAATATTTTGTGACATAAAGATCATACGAAATTCAAATTTCAGTGTTGGCCATAAATAAAAATTTATCAGAATACAGTCACACACATTCATTTACACATAGTCTCTGGCTGCTTTCACACTACGATGGCAGAGCTGAAAAGTTGCAACGAAGAGGGAGGAGATATGGGGATATATGTGTATGTATAGCAGGTTCACTTTGTTATAAAGCAGAAACTAACACACCATGGTAAAGCGATTATACTCCAATAAAGATGTTAAAAAAAAAAAAAGTTGCCACAGACCATATGGCCTCCAAAGCCTAAAGTATTTACATCTGGCCCTCCAAACTATGCAAGGTCCTTTACCTATTGGGGAAACTTATTAGATGATTATTCCAAAGCACTGTGTATGAGTTATCATATAAACATACCAAAAAATATTTCTTTGATATAGGCATAAACTTTATTTTTTGATACAGATAAAGCTTGATAGGTGTGAAGCCATTGTGAAATCTTCCCTTCCCAACTCACAATTTGGTCAGGGTTGAGGTCTACAGATCTTACATTTGTGGTATAAATAATGTTTCACTGTTACTGAGGAGTCAATCTTGAAAAGCGAGTGCGACATTTTTAGGGGATCCTTCAAATAAAAGAAATTTTTAGAGTACTTAGAAAAGTCTGCACCCAGAAGAAATCTAAGTTCTTACACTTTGCTGGCTAAGAGCATTTATGCACTTCTATTCAGAGGTATAGGTAATAGAGAAAGAAAACTCACTTCATTTCCTGAGAGCCGTGCTCTTTGAATGTCCAGTTCTTTTTGGTGTGGTTTAGATGATAATTATAAATGGCTCTGAGGACACTGGCCCAGGCAGGATGAGTGACAAGCCACAAATGAGTAATGCTCATTTGGAATCCACGGTCCCACCTCTTGAATGTGAAAAGGTCTCTACATTTAGAATAGTAACAATGAATTAGAGTAACTTGCCTGCCTCATTAACATGTGGTCTGATCTAGGTAAATCAATTTGGAGGATGTCAACGAATTTAATCCTTCCCAAGGGTGAGTTGTGGCTTCTTCCAATTTGTTGACCTTACAATGCCCAGAAGAGTTTTCTCATCTCCTCGCCAGCCTGCCTCGTATACTAAGTGTGTCTGTGCCGAACCAGGAATGTGACTGAGACCCTTTGTATTTATTCTGGCAAAAGCAGTGGATTAGTGCATGCTGGAATGCCAAGGAAGATGCAGGTGTTTGTGCAGAAAATTCATCACACCCACCAAAAACACCCATTCTTAGAATAGTGGTGCTTTCCCTCGCTGGTGTGGAATCAGCCTCCTTACTCGAATTGCACTTCTTAAGGGTCAGCATCTGAGAAACTGCAGAGTATGGTTATGTCTTTAGGACAGAAATATTTGAAACTACACTGTAATCTGGGAAGCCAGGGGGATTTTTCAGGATCTCTACAATGCCCTGAATTTGGTTCAGTGAGTATGTGATTTGCATGGTTGCCCACATCTCTGGATCAAAATCTTTCAGACTGTCATGCACATCTACTCAGCCTTAGCACCCACCTCAGGATGAATACATAATGCCTGCATTAACTACTGGGACACGGCATTCTTGGATCTTCTGTTCCCTTGGTTGACAGTGCCCTGCCCACCACTGAAGTGTTTACAAACCGTGTTTTCTCAAATCAGTGCTCCATGATATGTTAATAGGTGTTCCATGGGGAATAAAACTGCCCCATGGAAAAATAAGTTTGGGAAATTCTGGGTTAAGTAATGTAAAAAAAAACTGTACTATTTCTCAGAGCCTTTAATATGGCTACATACATGAAGTATCTGTAAAAAGACAATATTATGTGCATTTCCCAAAATTGTTTGTCCTGAAATACTTCTTTCAATCAACAATTAGACTTCCATGGTACAAAATTTAGGAAATGCTGAATTAAGGAAAGTGAGAATCTCTTGTCTAACGAGTGAGCAGAAATTACTGCAACTAATAGAATCAGAGAGTTAGCAGTAGAATGGGTCTTAATGGTTTTCTAACTAAAAAAGCTCTCAAGCTATGGGCAATTCTCAGGCCTGAGAGACTTTATAGTTATTGCACATTCATGTGCTCACACATCTTACACATGTATATACTATAATTTTTCAAAAACATGTAAATTGATTCTGTGCTTAATAATGAATTATTTTAAAGTTCTAGTAAACTCATAAGAGCTTCTTTGTCATCTACCAGCCAACAGCACAACACCTATCATGTAGGAGTCTTGTGATATTTTTGCAGGGAAAAGGGAGTTCTCTTCCTTACTTGGAAAGGTTTAGAGCCTCTTCATTCTATGTACAAGGAGACTGACATTAGTCTTATTATTATGTAATGAGAATGGTTTCCTTCAGGTTTCTCGGTTATCTCCATTCTCTTTGTGATTGGACAAAAAGTCTTTGAATCAGTGTTTTTTAGAACAGCTGAGAGCACAGTGGTCTGTAGAGGTGATTTCTAGCTGCTCTGCAGGCAGATTGGGGTTTCAGTCTGACCAAGGAACAAATTGTGAGTTAGTTCCTGGCTTCTGTGATGGTAAATAGGGTTGTTGATGGTGGTGGAGTTGGGGTATTTCAGGAACCACACAGACACCTGTGTCCGGATGCTTGCACCAGAGCAGGATACACAGGAAATTCTTGGGTGGTTGGATGTGGTTTAAGACAGGACCAATGACAGATGGATAGATGAATTAGAACACCACGTCCATAAGACAGTGTGTGTCAAATACAGGTCATGAAAAGAAGCATATTTGCTAATGTGATAGACAAAATGAACCACCTAGCAAATACGCATAAAGACATGATTTAATCTAGATGTGAAAGTTTAGCTCCATTGAGGGTAGACATACGCCTCAAATTAATAAAGATAATAAAAGGGAGAAAGAATATTTAGGAACACAAATCTATATTTAGTTAGTTTGTCACTTCAGTAAAAATTACTGATCGTCTGTGTCATGCATTGAGGCTTCTAGACTAAAAAGGACAGCCAGTTCCTCAAGTTTATGAACTGGTCAGAGAGACAACTAAAGACACATTTGTAGTAGAGTGTGACAAGTGCTAGAATAGATGTAAGTACAGGTTGCTCCATGGAAAAGGAGACTTTCTCAATGATGAGATGAGGGGGCAGAATGGGAAATAAAGCAAGGCTTTTCAGAAAAAGTAATAGGCCTGCTAAGATCTGAAGGATGTGTGGTGTCATCAGATAAGTAAAGGAGTGAAGCAGAGTTATTGCCAGAGAGAACAGCAGGTAGAAAAGCTTGGAGGTGACACTGACAGCCAAATTAGTTTGGAAAACTGAAAGCAGTTCAGGACAACCTTAGGCTGAGTGTGTATAGGTTGGTAGGAGAGGAGAGATGGCATGTGGCAGGGAAACCAGGTGAAGCTACTAGGGTAAGCAGCAATCATTAAGAATATGATAAGATGAACTTTATTACAAAGGCAATGGGAAACTCTTGAAGGATTTTAAGCAGAGAAATAACTTGATCAGAACATATTTAAGAAAGACCAACCTAGACCTGAAAAGAATTGAGTTTGATAGGTATAAGGGAATCGGCTGGAGAGAACAATTTGAAATTAGCAGTAATTCAGAGGGAGGATTATTTAGGGTAGTGATGGTGGGGCTGGAGAGAAAGGACAATTTCAGAGATAGATATATTGGATGCAGAAATGTCGCTGCAGAAGTAGAATTAAAGATGGGACCCGAGTACCTTTCTTGGGTTCATGTGTGGATGGCACTGCCGTTTACTGAGTGAGGCATCATGAGAGGAAGAGCAGGTGCCTCCTTCAAGATGAGGTATGGGGGTTTCCCTGGTGGCGCAGTGGTTGAGAGTCCGCCTGCCGATGCAGGGGACACGGGTTCGTGCCCCGGTCCGGGAAGATCCCACATGCGGTGGAGCGGCTGGGCCCGTGAGCCATGGCCGCTGAGCCTGCGCGTCCGGAGCCTGTGCTCCGCAACGGGAGAGGCCACAATAGTGAGAGGCCCGCGTACCGCAAGAAAAAAAGATGGGGTATGGAGGGGCTACGCAATACGTTCTGGTATTTTTTATCTTTAATTTTCAACTCAATTGCTTAGAGTATATTTGAATGCAGGATTTCAGAGGAGAAATTCCAACTGATGAGAAGCCCTAGAGTGTACCCTTGGTAACGAATGGCAGGAGTGGAGGTGAAGTTTACCAGAGTAGAAGAGATTAAGAGATGGATTGGCTAGAACAGATTGTTCCTAACAATTCTCAAATCCCCCAAGATGACAACAGAGCTTGCTGCAGAGATCCAATTAAGCAGTCCAAGTTTAAAATCTACAATAAATGAGGGGGAAGTTACCATGCCACTAGAAGATGAGAGTGACAAGAAGTCAAGAGGGATACAAAGGTAGAAGCATAATGTTTGGCAAGCCTGTTGCTTTTGGGAGTGATATACTTGGGATATAAGAAAAGTAAAGGCATCTTCTTGAGGAAATTTCAAGGATGTTGGTATCCTCAGGAAAGAGCATTTCAGTTAAAGTCAGCAGTTAGGGGATGCATTTGGTAGGAAGATTGAGAACACAGGGGAATTTATGTGCAACATAACAGAAAACCCTGAGAACTCAGTGGAAAATTGGAAAAGAAGATCAGTGGAAAGTTAGGTCCACGGAGGAAGCACAGAGCCATCTGGGAATGAGAGTCTGGGGTAAAACGGATGAACAAAAAGGGGAGTCTTATGCAATGACCAGGATAATGGAATGGTGATGAATGTTTGGTTTAGGGCATTAGTAGATTCTATAACAAATTACCACAAATTTAGAGGCTTAAAACAACATAAATGTATTATCTTACAGTCCCAAAAATGGGACTGACAGGGTTAAAATCGATGTGTCAGAAGGCATTTCTTCTGGAAGCTCCAGGGGAGCATCCATCCCTTGCCTTTTCCAGATTCTAGAAGCTTGCCCTCATTCCTTGGCTTGTAGTCCCCTTCCAGCAATTTCACTTCACCCTCTGCTTCCATCATCACATCTCCTCCTCTGACGCTTCTGCCTTCCTCTTTCCCTTAGAAAAACGCTTGTGCTTACATTAGGTGTGCCCAGTTAATCTAGGATATTCCCCATCTCAAATTGTTAATCACATTTGCGAAGTCCTTTTTCCACATAACCCACATATTCACCGGTTACCGGAATGAGGACGTTGTCATCTTTGAGGAGCCGTGATTCTGCCGACCACAAGAGCCACAAAGTGCCCTGGTAAGAGGATGAGTAGAGCTGGAAATGGCAGAAGAGGATCAGGCCTCTCCTCAGGGATTAACCAAGACCTGGAATGACTGTGCTTATAAGAGAGTTTTGATATAGATCAGGTGGTTGATGAAAGAATCATGTGGATTTCAGATTCCTACCACAAACTGAAAACAACAATGGCCTCCAAAAGTTGTCAGCAGAGAACTGAACTGAGAGGGTGGGTGAGCATTCAAAGCTTCTGGCAACCACTGGAAGATCACATCAATTTCCTTAGAAAAGGTTGAAAATGAGATATGTTCATTGCATTTATTCATTATTTTAACAAATATCTATTTAGCCTATAGCTATGGGTAGAGGATGAAAATAAGAAAAAGTAGTTTAAAAAAAAGTGCTTTGGCTAGCTGGGGAAAGGAGGTAAGTCATGAACAAAGAACGGAGTCAAAGTGACATAGAGTCTGTTGCCAGGACACCAAGGAGGTGCTTCGACTAATAATAGCTTCTTTATCTTTGAATCATTCCTTACATCTTACCAGTCATTAAATCCTATGTTTATCCCTTAGAAAATTCTTGCAAGTGTATTCTTTTCTTCTCAAGTTGCCTGCTACCACATCAGTCCACATCTGCCTAATCTTCATATCTTAATTTTTCAAAGAAGTGGAAAAATCAGGACAAAACTATTTCAGGGGGAGAAATGATGGGTTACATTTGGTATTTGGTGATGTTAAGAAAATGGCAGGATAAGGGATATAGGATTAGGTTGGCGAGGCAGATTTAAAACTCATCTACAGAGTGATAGTACTGAAATCCAAGACTGAGTAACTACTCTCACGGTGAGATTTGGGAAGAATAAGGGCTGATAATCAAGAACTGAGGTCCCTACATGAGGAGAAAAAAATCAGAGAGGTGGGAGAGAAACAGGAGAGAGAAACATGGGGACACCATTTGTTAGGTAAATTTTTGTCACAAGATTCACATGAATTGTCACCAGTGTTTAAAAGATGAAACGAGAAGAGAAAGAGACTAAAGGCCAAATGACATTCCTTGGATTTAGCAAGAAGGAGATCATTATACCTTGAAAAAATTTACTATGGCAGGTAATTGAGGACCACAGGTAATAGAAAACTTTAGGTTCCTTGAAAGTGCTGGTATTATATAAACATACCTGGATTTAGTTCAAGCAACTATAATATAATACCACAGGCTGAGTAACTTATAAACAACAGAAATTTATCTTTCACAGTTCTGGAGGCTGGAAGTCCAAGATTAAGCACCACCATGGTCAGGTGAGAGCCCTCTTCTGGGTCGCAGACTTTTCATGTTGTCCTCAGATGGTGGAAGGGGCGAAGGATCTCTGTGGGGACTCTTTTATAAGAACACTAATCTCATTCATGAAGGTTCCACCCTCGTGACCTAAGCACCTCCCAAAGACCCCACCTCCTAATACATCATCTTTGGGGGGTTAAAATTCAACATATGACTTTTGGGGGACACAAACAGTCAGGCCATAGCAACCTCAGTTCAGCGTGGTCCACATTCTTAAATAAAGTTATTTGTGTGATATAATTACACATGACATGAAATGACAAGTGACTGGAAGACATGGAGCTTCGTGTTTAGGTAAGAAGCAATCTAGGGGAATTTTCAACCTATTTTCCCATTAGGCAGAATGAGCACTTGAAGAGGGGATGCATTTTAATGATATAATAAGAAGGGAAAAAATTGGAAGTATCTGAACCCAGGTCATAGTTTTAGGTTCAGAGAGGAAAAGTGGAAGGATATTTTGGCCATAAGTTTTTTTTTGAGTGCAAACCGGCAGCAATGTTGATCCCAACATAGTGTTGAGTCTCTTGCTTAGGAAATCAGTCATTGTGTGAGCCTCAGTGCTGTGATGGGAAGTTGAGCAGGGCAGAGAATCATAGCAGTGGAACTCAGGAACCTGGCCTTGCTTGACCCAACTTGACACCTGCATCAAGATATCTTACATGTAACCTGATACCTCAAGGTCAGACTGAGTTAAGTTCCTGGACTCATTTGATACTTCCCTAGATTTTAGCTTATTGTAGAAGATCAGGATGAAGCAGCTCTCAAGGAAACTTCCTTAATCTAAATCCTCCCATCACTGCCTTTAACATCAGTGAGAGTGGCTGATGTGCAGCCTGCGATGGAGGCCCTGAAGAGCTAGCCTGAGGCAGAGGAGAAGGATCACATTAAACAAGAAGTCTAATTTCTAGAGACAACATGTTGAATAAGAAAATTGCGGCTCACTGGGTTGAAAGATGCACAGAAAGCATTCTGATACATTAGTAATGATAACCAGGCAACTGGAAAGTGTGGTTTACACAGGCTGGCCTGTCCAAGGTAGATGATATCCTTGAATGGACAGACGCTTAGGTGTTACCAGGATACAGATAGAGAACAGGCCTGAGTGAATGGGGCATGAAAATGGCCTATTCCATCTTATAAAATATAAATCCACTCCAGAGAACATTCCTTCCTACTTGAGCATCAACTGGTCTGTGACAGAGTAATTGGAGGAGAGGGAGGAAGCTTCAACTTTTCAGGTGTAAGGGTTTTTATTCATATAAAACTGAGTCTTAATTTTAAAATTTAAAATATTATTCTAAATAAATACCTATCCATTTCTTTCACCAACACTCTTTACCACCATCTCCAGTTTTCTCTGTGGAATCTGGTGCAAGAAATTATACAGCACTGTGTGTGGTTAAATACTTTTGCATAGCTTCAAAACCCATCTCTTTCACTTGCTAGCTTTAGACTTTGTCACAAGTTACCCAAACTCTCTGAACCTGAGTTTATTCATCTGTAAAATGACACTAATGATAATGTCTCCTTTAAGAGTTCTTGTGAAGATTACATGAGATAATGTGGGTGAAATGCTTAGCACAGGGCCTGGAACACAATAAACATTCAATGAATAGTTGTTGTTATTATTATTATTATTTTATTAGCTAACATCGCAGTGCAATGGAAAAAAAACTGAACCAAAGTATGGGTCTAGGCTCTAATTCCCAGTGAATCACTTCTAGCCTTTTGACTCCCATCTTTCAAATGGGAATGATATTTATGCCAACCGATCATCAAGGCTTGTTCTCTGGATTAATAAAATCATGAATATTTGTACTTTGTAAAAGATATTTAAGTGTAAGGTATAGAAAAGAAATAAAGGTTTAGCACAATAAAGCTAAATAAAGGTTTAGCTCTATCTCTACTTCCAAACCTAGCATAAAGTTGAGACCTTATCTAACTGCCATCATTTATCCAATGGAAACATAATGGTTATCATTCTGCCAGATTTTCAAACCAGTTGAATGGGTCTCTTTCAAGTCAGTCTTGGATTTTAAAAAACCCTTGAAGTTGCATTTTATTTAATTGCCTATTGATAATATAATAAAGTTCAATGGATATTTTTAAATACCTACTATGTACTATGTATAATCTAGTAGTAAAAGTTAGATATAGAGAGTTAAGACCCTTGAATTGGACCTGTTGTAATAATTTGCAGTGACATCGACCTTATAATGTATGTGTTTCCGTTGAGTCATCTATTAAAAGACTATTATGATACTTATCTACTATGCAAAGGAACTATAAATTGGTTTGAATGTTAAGCCTCACTCAGAAAAAACACTATCTAAGCAAAAGCCTCACCATTGTGTCATTCCTGCATTTGGTCCCATGGTTAATAGATGCAAAGTACAAACCACTGAATTATGCATTTGCCCTTACAGTTCTGCCCCAGAGCAAGGTACTGTTGGAAGCCAGCCCAGTGAAGAGCCCCAGAAAAAGTGCCTGGTTTTGAAAAACTGATGAGAAGAGGATGCGATAAGAGACAACAAGCAGACCCAGAGCAATATCCTCTGAGGCTGCGCCCACTGACACAACCCCTGCCATTGGTTAGGAGCCAATATTTTAACCAAACTGATTGATTGACTGAGAATACTAAGAAAGGATCTCACAGGAAGCACACAGACAAACCACTTCATGGAAAGATGATCTGACCGAAGGTAAGCAATCCATGCGTGGGACAGAGAGCAAGAGAGGGTTCAGCTTTGTTTACAAAAGTCTCTGCTGTATGAATGATACAAAAGTCTCTGCTGTATGAATGAAAGTCCCAAACACAATAAACAAATTGATACATCACTTTACAGTTTATAAAGTCCTTTCACACACACAATCACATTTAACTCTTATTGATCTAAAGGCTCACAACTTTTTGCATGTGTCTGCCTTCCAGACCAGCAGAAGGTACATTCCTTTTCTCTGCGTGCTTTCAGGTTCATTCTGGTTTTAGTCCTAATGTAAACTCCTAGATGAGCTGCCACCTTCCTCACCAGCCTGGACAGTATCCCCCTGCACTCTGGCTGAGGTCATAGCATTTTGTTCTTTTTAGTAGACACGGTCCTAATATTTGGACACAGACTGTCTTGGAACTGCATTCTTGACCCGTTCTATTTATCTATACATCCATTTCCCCTGTCCCTTTTCTTATGTCACAGGGCTATACAATTCCATTCCCTGAGATCTTTAAATTACCTGGGTTCAGTTGACTTTTTCACAGCGTCATATAATTTGAGATTTGGAAGAGACATCAGAGGTCATATAGTCAAACCTTCTACCCATAACAGAATCCCCTCTACATCACTGCTGGCTGCTGGTCATTCAGTCTCAGTGTGAATGGCCCCAGTGAAAAGGAGTTCACTGATTTGCAAGGCAGCCCATTCCAGCAGACTGCATTTCCCTAAATGACAACAATGATGCCTCCCATCCCCCCTGCTCTTCTTACAATGTAATTTTGAGGCTTCTCCCACTGAGACTGGAGCCTAGGGCTCTTCCACTTGAATCTGGACAGAACTTGAGGCTGCTCCAACCAATAGAGTGCAGCAGAGTGATGCTCCGTGACTTCTGAGGTCAGCTCACAAAAAGGTGATAGCTTCCAGCTAGCTCACTCTGGGATGTTTGCTCTGGGAAAGCCAGCCATCAAGCTGTGAGGAAGCCCAAGCTCACCACGCAAAGAAACCACATGGAAAGGCTCATCTGGAGAGAAACTGAGGGCCTCCTGCCAATATCCACTTATTGGGCATGTGAGTGAATGACACTTCAGATGATTCCAGTCCCCAGCCTTAGAGCCACCCTATTTGAGGCCAAGTGGAGCAGAAATGAGCTATCCTTCCACGCAGAGTTATGTCTCTTCATAACTTCACAGGGCTTAATATCAAGAGGACCAGTGCTCTAGGAGCAGAGTGAGTAACCACACTGGAAAAGCCTCCTGCTCATCAGGACCTAATTTAGACAAAGAGATCCTGGACTTAAAGCTGAGGCCTTAATAGGTTGAGATTTGGGGGCTCAGAGAGAGGGCATGAGAAAATTTTGCATGTGTGGGATTTGAATTGTTGTGGCCAGAAGGCAGATTGTGACAGATTGTATTTTCCTACAAGCAACAATATCACCCATTCCATTTGCTCACCTTACAATGTGATATTGAGGCTCCTCCCACTGAGAAGTGAGGTCTGTGTTCTCTTCTCTTGGATTTGGGCAGGGGCTTCTGTTTGCTTCAACCAATAGCTTAAGGCAGAAGGGATGTGTGGCTTCCAAGGCTAGATCTTTGGGTGACGCCTGCCCACTCCACTCTGACAAGGCCTGCCATCATGCTGTGAGAAAGCCCAAATTAGCCCAGGTGGAAAGGACGTATGGAAAGGAACTGAGGCTGCAGCCAACAGCCAGTTTGACTGAAGAAGCTCCAGATGATACAATATGCCCCAGATGATGCGATGCCACGTGAGACAGAGTCAAGCTATATACATTAAGCTTTGTCTGAATCATAGATTCATGAACAAGTAAATCCTGTTTATGTTTTGAGCCACTGATTTTAGGGGTAAATTGTTATGCAGTGTTAAATTGCCAGAACAGAGGCAAATCCCTGTACAGGAGGGTATAGCCCTATATTATGAATCGAGCCCTGTATTGGGACAGAACCCTTTATTGTGGTAGAGTTCTAAATGTGTGTTAGGGGGTAGAATCCTGTAGATCCCTGAAATGGGACACAGCCTTATATGAAGGTTAAGCTCTATATCAAGAAGCAGAAACACAAAATTCTAGTCTATTCTGTACCCCTCACTGGAAGACTTTGGACCAGACATCTAAATGTCTCAAGATCTTAGGTGCATCATCTGAAAAACTGACATGGTAAATATTTCGCCTAAGAGAAGATACTTTTGAGGTTAGTCTGGATCCTGCTATAGACTTTATTATTCTACATTGCCACTTATTCATCCAAAATACTCTTTGTGACCTGCCGTCGTCATCAAACTTGAACTTTATTTTCAAACTGAAAGCCTCCACTTAGAAATGGAGTAGAAAACATACTAGCAGTAGTAGTAAATCCTCATCTCTTGCCTTTTTGTGTCTTCTAAATCACTCCTTCACCAATCGTCACCCAATCCCTGTTCATATATAGATCTTTAATTGAGGCTATTCCTATAGGATAGGAACAAATGTGATTCTTTTAGCACTTCCATAGAAAGTAAGATATATGTGTATATTTCCCCTTTAAAATCAAGTGCTAGCAAAATGCAAATTCACTCCGTTTTGCATTTAATCCTTGTGCTGCAAAGAAAACCTCCTAATTTTCTCAAGTTCTTGCAAATAATATCCTTTCGCAGCAAGGATATACATTCTCAAGTACAAAGCAATATCTCAATAAACTAATTTTCCATCCGAACATTTAAAGTGTGATGTTATTTTGTTTAAGATCTCTGATATAATAGAAAGACAGGAAATTGACTAAGTGGTTTCTCAAAAATGAAACAGAAGGATACCTCTTCTGAATACAAACCTTTTTCTAAATTCTGAAGCAAAACTACCAAACACTATAGAATTACTGGGCTGTACAGAAAGTGCTTCTGCTGTTGTTCCTGCATAGGGGTTTAGATAAGGATGTGCCTTATCACATACTGAATTTACTCTCCAAATAAAAGAGATCCCCCTTCTCTGGGCTATGCAGCTTCAGAGTTACAAAGTGAAAGTGGCACCCACATTTCAGAGGAAAAGGGGCTCTTGGGACTGCATTTCCTTCTTCCTGACCTGAACCTCCTTTCTTCTCCCATTTTTTTTCACACCCTTAACCTTCTCCTCAAAAGACAGATCTTTAAGATTTTTTTTCCCTTAAATTGATCATTCTGATGTCAGGTCATTTTGGAACCAGTGATTAGTGAATATGATAAATTACCAGTAGCAGGTTTGCTTTTGCAGGTTTGAAGTTTTGATGCATTACTTATTTCCATCCAGGAAAATTATAAGTCTGAACAACATAAACTTCTAAATCTCCAGATGGAAAACTAGTCTTTTAGGAATATTGCTTTGTATTTGAAAAGGCAGGTCCTTTATATTGACAAGATCTAAATTTGCAGTATTATTGGCATCTGCTATCTTTTAAAATATTTTCAAGTACTTTCTCCTCAATCTATATTTCATTGAGACCAGGGATATTACTGAGAGTTTAAATCAGTTTGATTTTTTACCATTCTGTGTTCTATAAAAATGTCAAGGCATAGGCACGGAAGATTGTGCCTTTTGTTTGAGGTAGGTGTATGATAAAAGATAATTTCTTAGAGGTTTGCTCCAGAATTGGCAGGTCTGCTTTCTCTTTGTCCTCATCTATTTGTGCTCCCTCTGAAAGGGTCTTTGGACAATGGAGTTAACAAACGGCACATAAAGCGAATGCCCAGATGTTTATATTCCTAGGCCGTTGTTTACACAAATTTTTCAGTGTTTGTGATCCCTGAGATGTGAGAGGCTGGGGTAGGCTGTTTACATCAATTCCTCTCTGGGAATACACATGGCTTCACATTAGAAGCAGCAGGAGGATTTTCAAGGGAGAGAATTTCAGGACAGTGTACAGAATCGGAGCCGGGGGGTCGTGACCTTGCCTATTGATCCAGCCTCTCTAATTTCCACAGCTTGCTGAGGCTTGTTCTTCCAGCCTGCTGGTGTACATTAGAGCAGAAATCCATAACATGGCCATGTTCACCCAAGCACAGGAAGAAACTAAATTAAATGTTAAAAAACAATCTGAGGCTAGAGTTGGACACAATTCATCATGATCCTAGATGCCAGGCAGGTGGGATGAACAAGGATTCCTCAGCCAATAGACCCCCAAACAGAATATAGAAAGGCCTTGGTGTCTCATTTGTCAGGGACACAGCACAGAGTCTGAAAATGCACGAAGGTCAGCTCTTTTGGCTATAACATATTTTTCCTCAAAAATATGTTATACACATCTGAAAAGTGTAACTGAGGTAAATTAGCAGAAGGAATTGGGAGAAATGAATGGAATTCCTTATGAAACGTGTATTTGGCAGTGTTTGGCAAATTCTCAAAGCTAAGATGCTTCTGTGCTGGCCTCGAATTTTTGTCTCTCTATTCCCCAGGCTAGCTGGTTAGATTTATATTGTAGGAAGGAGAATGTCTCACCAGAGTCACGACCTTTCTTCTGGGTGACAGAGATTCAGAACAATAGCACCTTTGGCACCTCAAAATGAAGTCAGTGTGTTAAGGTAAAGGACGCCAGACACCCTGATGCTCTAAAACATCTGGATGATGCACTGCATTGTTCACTTTTCATCTGGATGTTTCACCTCAAGTAGACAGAGCTGAAGGGAGCGCTGCTCAAGGCGTATTGGACAGTGCCGAAACTGCCCTTTTCTGCTTCTTCCCTTGATCTCATTTATATTGGACACAGGGCTCATGCCATTTATTTGCCATTTACTTATTGATTAATCTAAAATGTTTAACCTGAAGAAGGCATCACAAATGGCAGGTTGTTCTGCTGGGAGCTGCCTCAAGTGCTGGGATGCATTCCTCAAAAGGCATTATCTAATGAACAGGATGCAGCCCAGCAGCGCCTTGTTTAGGGAACCCAGCCCCTGTTTGGGTGGTGGCAAGAATGCAGCAAAGTGGTGCTGGGAAAACTGAACAGGTACATGTAAAAGTATGAAATTAGAACACTCCCTAACACCATACACAAAAATAAACTCAAAATGGATTAAAGACCTAAATGTAAGGCCAGACACAAACTCTTAGAGGAAAACATAGGCAGATCGCTCTATGACATAAATCACAGCAAGATCCTTTTTGACCCACCTCCTACAGAAATGGAAATAAAAACAAAAATAAACAAATGGGACCTAATGAAACTTAAAAGCCTTTGCACAGCAAAGGAAACCATAAACAAGACCAAAAGACAACCCTCAGAATGGGAGAAAATATTTGCAAATGAAGCAACTGACAAAGGATTAATCTCCAAAATTTACAAGCAGCTCATGCAGCTCAATAACAAAAAAACAAACAACCCAATCCAAAAATGGGCAGAAGACCTAAATAGACATTTCTCCAAAGAAGATATACAGATTGCCAACAAACACATGAAAGAATGCTCAACATCGTTAATCTTGAGAGAAATGCAAATCAAAACTACAATGAGGTATCACCTCACACCGGTCAGAATGGCCATCGTCAAAAACTCTAGAAACAATAAATGCTGGAGAGGGTGTGGAGACAAGGGAACCCTCTTGCACTATTGGTGGGAATGTAAATTGATACAGCCAATATGGAGAACAGTATGGAGGTTCCTTAAAAAACTACAAATAAAACTACCATACGACCCAGCAATCCCACTACTGGGCATATACCCTGAGAACACCATAATTCAAAAAGAGTCATGTACCAAAATGTTCATTGCAGCTCTATTTACAATAGCCAGGACATGGAAGCAACCTAAGTGTCCATCGACAGATGAATGGATAAAGAAGATGTGGCACATATATACAATGGAGTATTACTCAGCCATACAAAGAAACGAAATTGATTGATTGGTAGTGAGGTGGATGGACCTAGAGTCTGTCATACAGAGTGAAGTAAGTCAGAAAGAGAAAAACAAATACCGTATTCTAACACATATATATGGAATCTAAGAAAAAAAAAAAAAAAGGTCATGAAGAACCTAGGGGTAAGACGGGAATAAAGACACAGACCTACTAGAGCATAGACTTGAGGATATGGGGAGGGGGAAGGGTAAGCTGTGACAAAGTGAGAGAGTGGCATGGACATATATACACTACCAAACGTAAAATAGATAGCTAGTGGGAAGCAGCCACATAGCACAGGGAGATCAGCTAGGTGGTTTGTGACCACCTAGAGGGGTGGGATGGGGGGGTGGGAGGGAGGGAGACACAAGAGGGAAGAGATATGGGAACATATGTATATGTATAACTGATTCACTTTGTTATAAAGCAGAAACTAACACACCATTGTAAAGCAATTATACTCTAATAAAGATGTTAAAAAAAAAAAGGTTGACAGAATTGTGTTAAATGATAACAACAACATTCCAGCAGAACACATTCAGGCAATCCCTACATATGCGGCACTCCATAGGCCTACAAAGGGAAAAAAATGATTCTGCAGTTGTACTTTTAGGCTAAAGTTCTATTTGTATGCTAATAAATCACTGGGCTGTAACTGGAGGGTTTTTTTGAGGGAGGTGACCAAGGTCAAAAGGGGAAGTGGAGAGACAAGTGAATCTGTTAGCATATCAAGAAGAAGCTAGAATGTGGGAGCTAAAAGAGGTAGTGGAGGAAACTGAGGTTCCAGGACAGTAAATGACCTCCCTCGCCAACACACACACTGGGGCCCATGATACAATGAGTGCATCGTTTCCTGCACTGCGGTGGTCAGAGCAATCGCCCTGCATCCAAAAGTCTGAGGTTTGTCACCTGTCTCTATCTGCATGGACCTTGGACATATTAATTTATCTCTCTTTAGATTAATCTATCTATCTCTTTATGTACAGTAAGTCCCCTACATACGAACGAGTGACATTCCGAGAGCGTGTTCGTTAAGTCCAATTTGTTAAGTCCAACAAAATTAGCCTAGGTACCCAGCTAACACAATTGGCTATATAGTACTGTACTGTAATAGGTTTATAATACTTTTCACACAAATAGTACATAAAAAACAAACACGAAGAAATAAGGAAAATATTTTTAATCTTACAGTACAGTACCTTGAAAAGTACAGTAGTACAGTACAACACCTGCATACAGGGGCTGGCATCAAGTGAACAGGAAAGAAGAGTTACTGACTGGAGGAGGGAGAGGAGGTGGGAGATGGTAGAGCTGAAGGATCGTCAACAATAGGAGACAGAGGGCAAGCTGCAATTTCACTCATGCCTGATGTTGATGACACAGGTTCTGGTTTCTTGCTGGACTCATTTCTACCTACCCTCTTGATAAAATGATTCAGTGATGTCTGGGTAGTAGTTCTTTTTTTCATGTCATAGATAACACGGTAGCACTGGATTGCATTCTGAAGGGCTTCTGCAACCTTTGTATACTGTTCTACATTCAGGTCCTGTGCCTCAAAAACTAACGGTGCCACCTCAAATAAAGAAAATCCCCTTGCCGTTTCCCGTGTTGTGAATCTCTTGGGTTCTTCAGTTACTTCTTCTTCCTCTTGTCTCTCTCCGTCCTTTCTCTGGGCCTCCAACTCCATCAGGTCTTCATTAGTAAGCTCCTTGTGTTGCACAGCAAGAGTACTGTACAGTAAAGTACACAAAAGCACAACCATTTGTAGAGGATGCACGCACGTGACAATGTACGCCAGACACGTGAACGGACATGTGATTAGACATGTGAACGCACGTTTGCATCTTTGAAAGTTCACAACTTGCAGGTTTGTATGTAGGGAACTTACTGTACTGTGGTTTTCTCATCAGTAAACTGGGGATAATAGCATTTGAATAGTGTCATGAGAATTAAATGAGATAATGTATCCACAAACATTTCACCAGTGCCTGGCACATGGTAAACACTCAACAGATAATGTTATTTTTCTCTGCTGTCTTTCCCTTTTAGGATATCTAGCCCTGTGTAGCTTTTATTTATGGAATCATTTTAACTAAATATATCTATGTGGAAAGTGCTCAAATCTTAAGTCTAGAGTGTGATGCATCTTCACAAAGCAAACACATACCCCTACCCAGATAAAGAAATAGAACTTTCCCAGAACTCCAGAAACCACCTCCTGCCTCTCCAGTCATAACTCTTCATTAACATAACTAACTACTAGTCCAATATCTCTGTCTAACTTTGTCTGTTTTTAACTCTATGTAGAAGTAATCATGCCATATTTATCTTCTGTACCTGGTTTATCCTTCTCAGTACTATGTTTGTGAGATCCCTTACTTGTTGTAACAGCAATTTATTAACCTCATTGCTGAGATACTGCACTATATTTCCTCTTTATAAAATCACCAAACACTAATGTCTTCTAAAGAGTTGGGAGGAATGTGAGAAGTAGTTTGTTAAGTAAGATAGAGTACGAAAGTTGGACATTATTTCCTTAAAAATTTTATTTAAATTAGAGATCATTCTATGTTATACCTATAGGAACTTCATTCTTAGTCATTTGCACAGTGAAATGGGAAAAAATGGTTGTTGCAGCTGACACCTTACCTTTTCCACAGCCAACAACACATTGGTTCACCATCACAGAGCAACTGACAAATTGTTGTAGTACCCTGAGCTTTGTTACATCTGGGGTCACCAAGGTGAGTACCCATATGAACAGTATCCATTAAGGTGATGCCATCAAAATGAATGGTTGTGAACCACTGAGCAAGCCTCAAATCCTTGTTTTCCAGATGGAAAAACTAAGTCCCAGAGGAAATAAATTCCTCCCCCCAGGATCATACAGCCAGTGAGTAACAAAGTTAGTGCTGAATGGAAAGAAAGAACAAGAATAGAGGATTTGGGATGTTAGTTGAAGCAAAAGCATAGCTACTGGAACAAGTCCGTCTTGAATCAAGCCTCTGAGGTGTGGCTTGTTCTGCATGAGGACCACTCACCTTGCAGCTCAAGTATTCCTTTAACAAGTATTCCTCTGGACAGCATAAACTGTCCCAGAGCCTGTTGGTTTTTGCAATTTCAGAGCACAGTGGAGTCCTTCTTTTAGTTAAAAGAAAAAGATTCTATAATCTGAAGACTATAAATACCAGTTGCTCCTTAATATACTTTGAATTTTCAAAAGAAAATTTGCTGTCTGGTCAAACAAAGCAGTTTTCCCCCTATGAGAATGTTGTCTGATGACAGTACCAACATTTGTGACATCTATCGTAAAATAAAATGTTATCATTTCTTCAAGTATATGAAGTTGATTTCTGTAGTCAAGTTTAACTCAGTAGGTACACTGAGAAGTGGAGAGTCAAGAGAAATGCACAGAGCCTACCAGGAATAGTAAAAAGTAGCTCTGAGCCTGCATTTATCAGGGATATGTCCTTTAACAGGAGAGACTAACTACAAACTACCTATGGGAGAATTTAGCTCCTCTGCTTCTGTTTCTTCACCCTCCAGAATCTGATCAAATTTCCCTATTACCAAAAGGCCCAAATTGGAAAATCATATTTTTGCCTGAAGATATATATATATATATATATATATATATATATATATGTATGTATATATATATATATGTATCTATCTATCTATAGATATATATGTAACCAATATAATACATTAGTTTTTGTTTTCCAAGTGGAAAAATAATTTATGTATTTGCACTTCAATGCTTTTAAATGTTTTTACTTTGTATGTTTCCATTTTCATGCTTTCTGTACTTATTCTGCACTCATTTTATAAAGATTTTCTTTTCTCATACGAAATGGCTTTTTGGATACTTTCTCCTATATTTTTCTATAAATTTAATGTTTCAGTGTAATTTCAGGGTTTGAAACTCATTTTATTCTTTAAAAATGTATAATTTATTTTCTACCCACTTCTAAAAACAATATGAAGTACATTTTGGACCTCTGAGTGTAAAACACTTTCTTTTCCTGAATGAGTAAATGGACCAGACTTGCTCATTTCTATTCAAACAAGAAACAAATGAACATAAATCAGATAAATACAAACAATATACATACATGTTTGCTTCCATTTGAAACAAAATGGGAAAAAAAAGAGCAGATTGTGGGCAATCACTTTTCATTGACTCAGCTCCTTTGTGGTTGATTCAATACAGTTGTTAAAATTATGGATTATTTCAGCTGCCATTGCCAGTTTATCTGGATTTGAGAGAACAAGTAGGTCTCTGTGAGAAATGAAGTGACTACTATAAGTTTATGGTAATTATGAAAATTAGAAATAGTGAGAGTCCCCTTGGCTGTGATCACTGACCAAAGGAAGAACCTCACCTGTGCTCACTGAGAAAAGGACTGTTCATCCTAAAGTGGCTGACACCCTCCATCTCCCCACCCCTTCACACACAATGCATTCCCTTATTATAATCACAATCAGGAAAGCTCATCTTTTGGAATTAAGTCAAGGAAGCATCCCGCAGAACCCATCTGGGCCATATCTAGGTACCTGCCATGATTTTGACTCTATTGAAAAGTTCCCAATCTAATAGGTATTTTGGGGCATCATAAGAGCTGATTGTCATTAATGGCGAAGCAATCAATGAGATGATGTTATTTCAGGCACCTTAACAACTGAATTGGATCATCCATGCATGAGTCCATAGATAGCTCATTGACTGGCTGTTATTGTGGCTGATAAAACCAAGTCAGCTGGAAAAGAGCTCTTTCCGTCTGGCCTTGCAGACGAACTTTAAGTCTTTACTGTGGAATCATCCAAGATGATTGGCCCTTTGAAGTAGCAACGGCATAAACCTAGAGGGATTATGACCACAACAAGAGGCCCTAACACAGAGATTCAAGTCAAAGAGACCTCTAGCTTTTGCAAATATGCAGTTGAAATCATTCAATGATTGGCTTATGAGGGCAGAACTAATTAATCCATGGATATTTTAATATTCTTCCAGTAGCATGGTAGTCAAGAGAAAGAATAATGCAGGGATGAGACAGATCAATGAAGCAGTGATCAGCCCAAGTCTGTGGAAGAAACCTTGCTAAATGCCCAGGTCCAAGCCTTGTCCTACTGCAGAAGCAACTGGCAGGGCCAGCTGTGGGGACTGAGCTATTTAAGCTGGAAAAGTTAGGACACACTACAGATACCATCCCCAGAATGCTACCAAACTGCCCAGGAGGAGGAGGAATTTGAACAATAGCCCTAGATCATGGGAATGGACTCCTCTATATAAGCTGACTTGAGTATCATAGTTATCCAGACACACAGGCTATTCTTTTTATTGAAATGCACCTTTGAATCCAGCAAAGCTGTCTTTCTATGGGTTATGTCAGGGATAATGACACCCAACCTGAAAAGGTCAGGAACGTCAGCAGATGCAGGGAAGGTCTTAAAACTGAAGTCCTGGTAAGACTGGGTCGACCGGTTTATGTGGAGCAGTTTTGACTTACACTTGTTGTCCTTGCATGAGCTTCATTTTTTCTAGATGCATCTATCTATGCTTGATAATACAAAATAACAGATACCATTGTTAAGTGCTGTTGTCCTCGTGAAATTATGAGTCAAAGTAAAGGTGACCCCGTTGAGAAGGAGAAAAAAATGGGAAGGAGATGGGACACAGAAGTTGGCCAAGTAAGTTTTTATACGCTTGACTTGGCTCAGTATGCTTTAAGAGAGCTCAGGGAATCTGAAAACATTCACAGTTATTGTACTACGTCAGGCACTGTTCCCTGTGTATGTTTCTATAAGGTCTTTAATCTTTAGCCATGTTAAACAAGAGAAAAAGTAAATTAAGTTTCTAATCTAATACTGCAAGCAGAGTCTCCCAGCCCCCATACATGCAGCTGCATGCATGCACATGCACACACACATATATACACATGCACACATAGACACACATACCTGCTAGGGTTGCCAAATGAAATACAGGAACCCAGCTACGTTTGAACTCTAATAAACAATGAATAAATTCTTATATAAGTACATCCCAAATATTGCATGAGACATTCTTATTCTAAAAAATTATTCATATGTATATGGAATTTAAATGTAAATGTACATCTGGTATTTTTATTTGATAAATATTGCAACTCTTAATACCTGCCATTTCTTCTCATATCACATATACTATGACATAGAGACTAACAAATACACACATGCACATACAGAGAGTTACAGTGCACATAAATGGGAGGAGTATAAATTTGTTCCAGATAACTCAGGTGAAAAAAATGACTTCAATTAAGCTTTATATGTTCTAAATGAAATCAAATATGGCTCTGAGCATTTATTCAAAGATTTGTGATGTTTTAAATTTCAGTCATGTTAGGGAGATCCCTTCACCTCCTTAGGGTTATACAAGAATTTGAGGCAGTTATAGTATTGCCCCCTGGGAGAATGACCGCTGGTCTTGGGTCACATCGCTAAGACAAGTTAGCAACTCTACTCACGTAGCATCAATAGTGGGCCAGCGGCTCTTTCACCATGGTTCCCACCCACAGCTTGGTGGCCAGGTAGCCAGCACCATTCCCCATCCAACCTCCTCGAGGTGGGGATGAGACAAAGCCCCCCTCCAACTCCTTTACAGACACATGACATCCCTTGTCTTAGCGATACTGTCTATCTCTCCTGAAAAATCTAGCTTTACTTATTTCCTCTATAAGCTAAGACTTTGCAAAGCAAACCTGTATTTATTCTCCCTGGGCCGAGAGAAGACCCTGACCATCAGGATACAGAAACTTGAAGCTCATTTGTTTTGGTAGGCAGGGAGTAGAAAGGGTGACTCCAGAGAAGAAGAGGGCAATGTAAATTTATAATTATATACAATATGAAAAGTGCTACATATATAAAGTCCAGTCTTTTTTTAAAAAACACTTTACATGTCATTCACAATGCCCTTTTTTATTATTCCCGGTTTACAGATAAAGAAACTGAGGCAGAGAGGGAGCAATTAAGTCACTTGCACAAGACCACTTAGCGAGTAAGTTGCTCTATGTAAGATAGTGTGTGTGACAGAAGTGGGGATCTCAGTAAGACAGGGGTGGGGAGATCCGGGAACACTGGGGAGGACTTGTGGGAAGAAGTTTGAATGGAGAGTTTGGAAGAAGGGGCAGGGAAGGAAAGGAATTCTACACTGAGGAAACCAAAGCAGTGTCACACAGAGGCGTGAACCTGTGTGCTGTTTGGGGAACTAAAGGTCACTGTGACTGGAGGTATGACAGAAGATGGGGCTAAAGGGAGATGGGGAAGTTTGAGCCTCATCCTAGAAGCTAAGGATGAAGCTAACACATCCTAGAAGTGTTTTAATCAGGAGAGTGACACGATCAGATTTGTGATTTGGAAAGGTGTCTCTGTGCAGCTGTGAGAGGAGGGATCAGAGAGCAAAAAGACTGGCAGCAGGGAGACCAATCACCCAGGCAAGAAGCCCTAAGGCTTAAGCAAAGGTAGAGATTATGGGAGTCAAGAGCAGTGCACAGGGATATCCAGGAGGTAGAAGCTACCAGAAGTGGTGACTGATTGGACTGAGGGTACAAAGGAGAGGAAATGGTCTATCTATTAATTATAAAATTTCTGAGTGTATCTCTGTTAAGTCAAATGTTGAAAAATGCAACTGAGTTGTCATCCCTTTATTTGAAATATGACATAAAAAACTAACTTTAGTGAAGTCATAGGTGAAAATAGATGTTATTATTTTGTGTGTTTTTCCTTCATTTATTTATTCATTTATCTACTCTTTCATCAGATAATTACTGAGCACTTACTGTGCACCAAGCACAATGCTGGACACTGGGCTATATTTTGAATGAATGATACTAATTTGGTCTCTTCCCTCACCATGATGTTATGGATCAGAGCCATTTGATGTGACAGAGATAGAGACATAAATAAAATAAGTACTTGTGCAATTTTCTGAATGATTCCTTAGGGTAAATCTTATCTAAAACTTTATTTTATTTCCTATGCCACAAGTTCAACAAATACGTATTGAGGTTCCATGATATGCCAGGGTTTACGGCAGGGATGAAGCAAACATGAATAAATAAGATACTTTTGAATTGGAATGCAGGCTAAGAAGACAACAAAACATAGTGAACCAGTAGCAGCGGCAGGGCAGGAATAAGGGGATATCCTAGTTTGGATGGTCATCAGGGACAGCCTCTTTAAGGAGGTGACAAAAAGCAGAGACCTGAGCAACAACAAGGAGTCAATCAGGCACTATCTGTGGCAGAACGTTCCCCACCAGAAGGTTACAATAAGTGCAAAGGCCCTGAGGTAAAAAATGAGCATGTGCTCCGGAGACACTAAAGGTCAGTGTGATCAGACAGCAAGAGTCCACAGTTTACATTAGGGTTCATTCTTGGTGTTGTACATTGTATGAGTTTGGACAAATGTATAATGGCACGTATCCACCATTACAGTATCATTCAGAATAGTTTCACCACCCTAAAAATCCCATGCTTCACCTATTAATCCCTTCCTTTCTCCCTCAGTTTCCTGAACTCTTGGTACCCACTGATCTTTTTACTGTCTCCATGGTTTTGCCTCTTCCAGAATGTCATATAGTTGTAATCATACAGTATATAGCCTTTTCAGATTGGCTTCTTTTACTTAGTGATTTCCTCCACGCTTTTCATGGTTTGATAGCTCATTCCTTTTTAAGGCTGAATTATATTTAATTGGATTGACATACTACATTGTATTTATCCATTCACCTACTGAAGAATATCTTGGTTGTTTCCAAGTTTGGGCCATTATGAATAAGGCTGCTATAAGCATTCATATGCAGGTTTTTGTGTAGACATAAGCTTTCAACTCCTTTGTGTAAATACCAAGGAGCTTGATTCCTGAATTACATGGTAAGAGTATATTTAGTTTTGTAAGAAACTGCCAGACTGTCTTTTGCTGTACCATTTTGCATTCCCACTAACAGCGAATGAGTTTCTGTTGATCCACATCCTTTCCAGCATTTGGTATTTTCAGTGCTCCAGATGGGGAACAATTTTAAGTGTGACATGATCTGATTTACAGTTTTAAAATATTCCTTTGGCTACTGTATAAAGAAAGCACTGTTGGGGAGCAAGAGTGGGAACCAGAGAGATCAGTGTCCAGAGGCTATTCCTGTTATCCAAATGAGAGACGGTGATGTCTTGAACAAGGGTAGTTGCAGTGAAAATGAAGAAACTGGGGCAGACTTGAGATGTATTTTGCAGGTGGAATCAACAGGACTTGTAGATAAATGAGATGTAATGGGTGAAGACAAAAGATGAATTAAAGTTTTTGACCTGAGGAGGTGAGTATATTTATGGTGGTGACATTTATGGAGATAAAAATATTCACCAAAGAATAGGCTTAAAAGGAAAAGTTAAAAATTTTATTTGGCCATTTTTTTTAAAATTTGAAATATTTGCTGGATATCCAAGTGGAGAAATCAATTAGGCTGTTGGATATATAAGTCTAGAGCTTAGTGGAAAGGTTATCTCTTCATTCCTGGGTCTTCTCAAAACCTCCACCAACACCATTAACCCCTGCAGTCTCTGACAGTCTACAAGACAGAGAGTCATAGGTTGGGCCATCTCATTGAGCCCCTGTGAGCTCCTGTGGCCCAAGACAGCAGAGCCAGGGCAGGAACAACATGTGCAGCGCAAGCCTCAGCATGATGCTCCCAGGGCACACTTGTGCAAAGCTGGTGGGAGCCTGCAGAGAACTGTGTCTGCAGCAGTAGCTGGCACAAGAGACAGGCAAGGCTAAGAGGACTTAAAGTGCATAAGAGAGTTTCAGAACAGTCACTCATCCCAGGATCAACATACTGTCTCTTTCCTGGCTGCCTGTTAAATATCAACATTTGACCTTCATTCTCCACTGACAGAAGGGCATCCTATGTTCAAGAAACTGTTTTGCACTACAGCAGAAATTAAAATCAGATAGGAGAAGTCCTAGTTGTAAGGAAGAAGTCTACATCTATCTCAGGGCCCTACAACTGTAGGTGGGCTTATGCTGTCCTGAGCCCCTGTAATATCCTCAGTGGGCTTCTGAGGAGTCCTATCCAACCAGGACACCTTGCATGTTTCATCTATCCCTTTCCCCTTCACAAACAACTTCTTCTACTTTTAATGCTTCCTCTGGTATTTGAACAACAAAGAGCAAAGTCTCTTCTCTCTGTGACACAGTCTATGGGGGTCTGAAAAATAGCTACAATAGCTTTTGCCAAGGAAGAAGCTGCAGCTTAGAACTGATCTTAGTGATAACTCCTTTTGGAATTTCTAAATAATCATGTGCATTTTTTAAAAAGTAGAGTTTCCCTACAACTCATTGACCAGACTGTACCCCCAGAAAGAAGCGACCAAGGCCAAGAGAAACTCCATGACAGGATCACTTTGGCATTTGTCTCAGGGCAGAAAATGCCAAGCAGCAAGCCTGGAGGAGTAGACTCACCCAGCTTAATCAGCAGCATAATAAATGTGGATAATAGTTTATTATCTACCTTTATTCTTGTAACACTCTCCTATTAAAGGAGGTGTGGGTGGTTGTTTTCAATGTCAAAATTCTTTGAGGCAGCAAAATTGATCCATATCATCTGGCTTGGTAAAGAATTTAGAAGTCAGGGATTGTTTTGCCATTACCCGGCCCCAACTTTGCCATATGCAGGTTCAATCCAACCCATTATTCTATAAGCAGTATAGAAATGTGCTCTCCCTCAGTCTCCATGTCTCACTGCAAATATGACCCATCTGCAGCCCATCTACCTGTCATGGCTTATCCATCTATCCCTTAGGCCTACTGGCAGGAACCTTGGCAGAGGGTTTTTCTCCAGTGTACTTGCTCCTTCTGCACATCAAGTGTCTCTGTCCTGTGAGTCCATCAAACAATAAGCTCTTGAAAGGCAGAGCCTCTACCTTAGTTGTCTTTACATCCCATTGCCAAGCACAATTACTGACTCTTGGTAGATGCTCAGTAAATCTGTTGAGCTGAACGGAACTGTCTTGGGTGAGCGCAATCCTGAAGACCCCCTATGTACTCATGGCTAGTTCACCGTGTGTCTATCCCTATGCCTCCTCCCAAATGCATCCTCTGAATGAAGGAATAGAGCAAATAAGAGACAGCAGACAGAGGAGCAGACTGAAGCAAGGCTCACCTCAAAGGCTTCACAGAGCTTCTTCTAGAGGGAAAGGCTGAGAAGAAAGTCAATTTGCAACATGTTTACGGTAAAATTACAGTTTATACTATTTCTTGGCCTAAGACCTTGCTCTTCTGCCTCATTGCTATTTGAAAACATCAAGAGATAGTCTGGGTTTCCATATCCAGTGCATTTCCTGACTCAAAAAAGAAAAGGAAGAGTTAAAGAAGTAAAAGAAAAGAAAAGTTAGATAACCACCTATCTATATAACCTTCCCCCACAGTGGCTCTATAGATCTAATAAAAGTTTCTAAAATCCAAAGGAAAGTCACTAAGAACATGAGGGATCTGCCTTCTGAGAGGACAAACTCTTTTTTTTTTTCAGTTGAAAACAGAAGCATGTGACCTCTGAGCAAGTGTCAGAAGCTCTGGGTTCAAGCCTTAGTTCTAGCGTATCTGAGCTGTGGGATCCCTGACCATTCAGTCTCACCAGTACTTAGGTGCCTGGATTATAAGAGAACATAGACTGCCTGCCCTGCCTTCTTACATGTTCCCTGGAAACAGTACATGAACCTTTTGTACACACCTCTTTTAGAGAACAACCCACATTGGATCCTAAGTATTTGTGCCCTTGTCAGTCTGTCTGACTGGATTCTGAGAAGCAGAGGACAGGCTTGCAGTTCAAGTTAGCTCTGAGCTCCCAGTGCTTAGCATAGGAGGTGTTCAATAATTGTTGCTAAAATAGAAGCTGGGAAGTAATAGCCAAGTTATTTAAAAGCAGGGTATCTGTGCAACTTTAATGATATATATTAGCCTCTCGCCACCCCTATGCTAAAAACTGGAGCTTGCAGAGAGAACTTTGCATAGACCTTGTAGTGGGTTGAATGTAGTGGGTTGAATGACGATCCCCAAGTCCTTACCCCAGTACCTGTGAATGTGCTCTTATTTGGGAAAAGGTCTTTCCAGACATCATTAATAATCTTGAGATGATGATTACCTGGGTGGCCTCTAAATCCAATGATAACTGTCCTTAAAAGAGACAGAAGAGAAGTCCATGTGAAGACAGGCAGAGATTGGAGTGATGCAGGCATAGCCAAGGAACACCTGGTGCCACCAGAAGCAGGAAGAGGCAAGATAGGATTCTCCAAAAAGCCTCCAGAGGGAGCATAGCCCTGCCGACACCTTGTTCTTGGACTTCTATGAGAGAATCAATTTCCAGAACTGTGCAAAAATAAATTCCTATTATGTTAAGCCACAAAAACTAATTTGGCGGTTTATGTTATGGCAGCCACAGTAAACTAATGCAGCCTCACACCTTCAAGGTTTGTTCCTGCCTGCTCTGTGTCCCCACAGAAATCCCAGGGAGCTGGAACCTCCAGAAGCCATGGGCTTGTCACCAGCAACCAGGAGTCCTCAGAAGCCCAGTTTTCCTGTCATGAACACAGGTGATCAAAGTTTCATTTGTTGTTTTCGACCACCAGCCTCAGAGAGAGTTAGAAAGAGATGGGGAATTCAGAGTAATGTAATTTGTCATCCAAGGAAGTGAGATGAGAAGTCACCAATTATTGGCTTGCTCAGCAGAGGGAAATGAAAAGTAATTATTGGAAATAACACAAAAGCCCCCAGAAACAGAGGGGCTCTCATTTGTAAGATACCAGCCTCTGAGAAAGCTTCTGGTGTGAAACTGTTTCTCTGAATATTATTTACATAGGCCTGTTTGCTTTATAATTTGAATCTGGAAAAGAAAAATTGTTACGTGGATTTAATGCGACTGTCCCTTAGATATTCAACATTATCTAAACAGTTTATAAGTGGCTAGTTCTTTGTAAGCCTCAGTTTCCCCATCTATAAAATGGAGACAAACGATAGTTCCTATTTCACAAGTGTTTGGTAGAAATAAACAAGATAATTTTTATAAATGGTTAGCACAGCAGTAACTACATAGTATTCAAGAAGTATAGCCATATTAATTAATTATTATTATTTCTGTTGTTATCTGTGTCAGAAGAGAGTGAAGCAAAAGATCATAGTGGTTAAAGGCAGCATTCAAGTCCATGACTAGTAGGTTGCGTGGTCTAAAATGGGACACATGTTTCAAAATGTATTATGAATATCTTTGTTCAGTCTTATTATGATATCTCTAAAATATCACTTAAAAAAAGGTCAGAAATCTACATTTGCAGGCCTTAACCACATGGCCTCCTCATGCAGGCCCTGTTTGCCAGTTCCCGGCCCTCTGAGGGGCCTCAGTTTAAGGGATCTGATGACTAAGGGTTTGCAGAAAGAGACAGAGTTGCCTGGATAGCCTGTGACTCTGCACCACTCATGACTAGGCTGTGGCCAGCCCCTCGCATAATTCGTGGATCACAGTACATGCTCACTGAATATTTGATGTGTGCATGAGTAACCATTCACGAACAACTAGAGGTTGGCACACTTCCTTCCTGTATGAAAGAACCATTTTATGGAACATGAGTGACTTCCCTGCAGGAAAGAAAAAGACAGAAAACAAAATGAAATTCAGAAACTATAAACAGTTTGGATGCCCCAGATATGTCTTTAAATAAGGTCACCTTCTCCAACACTATTTTCTATCCCTTTACTGCTATAGTTCGAAGTGGAGAATGTGGGAGACTTTAAGCACCAAAACACAACCACAAATTCCATTTAATGTCTGCTTCCGTGAGTCCTGCCAGCCTAGGATAGCAACCCCAGGCCTCTCACGTTATAGGCAGAAGGTAGCTTTGGAAAGACATAATGTTACTCAGAGATATGTTCTCATTTTCACTGTTTGGGAGAGGAAATGAAAAGACTCCAATGTTCAGTCTTGGATAATTTATAAGAATATCTCATCTCTGCTCTAAACTCATTTATAGAAGTTATATCTTTATTAACTTGCTGTGTGATCTTGAGCAAGTCAGTTAACCTCTCTGGGACCCTTGATAAAGTCCAAATTATGTAGACTGTTGTGAGACTTCCATGAGAATAGCATTTAGTTAATGAATGATAAATTGCATGGGCAGATCCAAATTTTCTGGGGGCTGAAGCTAATACAATTGGAGGGCTCTGTTTAAGAAAAGGAGTTTAAAATTTATTGTGTACAAGGTTTTAAAAGGTGTCTGTGCAAGTGAGAGTCCATAAATCTTGTTTCATGACAATTTTACCTTGAGAAAATGGGTAATCAGATGATTATTATAAGAATTGTTACCACAAACTCTTTTGGTCTTACTAGAAGGGTACAAACTAGAAGGAAGAATTTCTGAGTATGCCGCAGTTGCTCAGAGAAAGGAAACTATGCGGTTCCTGCGAGGGTCTAGGTAAGGGGTCCCCAACCCCTGGGGCATGGACTGGTCCCGGTCCACAGCCTGTTAGGAACCAGGCAGGAGGTGAGTGGCAGGCTAGCGAGTGAACCTTCATCTGCTGCTCCCCATTGCTGCCCATCGCTCGCATTACCGCCTGAAGCATCACCCCGCCCCCCCCCGCCATTCCGTGGAAAAATTTGCCTTCCACAAAACCAGTTCCTGGTGCCAAAAAGGTTGGGGACCACTGGTCTAGGTAACCTTTGCTGCCTGAAGATCCTTTTCACTCAGGCTGGCCTCAGACCTCAAGTTCTCTCCTATGTGGACAAGTCCAGCAGGAATGTCTCAGGGTGTGCTTAGTCTGATTCAAATCAGTGCATGTTTCTGGCATACAGTCCAAGAAAACATTGTGTTTTTCACTGTGAGGCTGACATAGGAGAGAAGGACCCAGATGGAACATGGGGCAGTGCTCCTGCGCACAAAGACTTGCAGTCTGGCTGAGGAAACAACCCAGACAGACATTAAATAAGTGGAGAATATGTTATAGTATCATGGCAAACTTGAAAGCAGCTTATCAAATTCTCACACTCTCTGTGGACGAGCTTAAATCACTTTTATAAAGTGTGTCCTGACCATACAAACCAGACACTCTACCTCCACCCAACTCATACCACACTTAAGGTTGAGAACACTCATTTGATATTTTTTGTATCCTGTCATTTTTGTCTTGCTATTTAAGTGAATATGAGTGTTTGCATGTGTTGTTGTGTTGGGGACAATGATGATGATGTTTCCTCAATAAGATGATCAGTTCTTTGAGGACAAGAAGCAGGTGGTTTGCTTCCATATGATCTCACAGGCCCTGCTCTGTCCTCTAAACAAACGACTGTGTGTCATATAGAACATTCAGACTCAGCTCATAATGTGCCATGGGCTATAAGAAAGAGACAACAGAGATGCTGGTCAGAGGAAATAGGGAGGGTATCAGGAAGGAGATCAAGTTCAGTCTTCACAAACTTCATTTCTCAGAGTTAGAGCATTTCCTCCTAGCTACATAGCTCATCATTCCCACTTTTCAGCCTCATGTGCTAGTTAGGACTTCCACAGAGAATTTGAGAGAGAGGCAGCAGGGTGGTTTGCCTACCTGAAAAGGGTAGTTGCTCAAATCAGGGAGTGACTATAGGAAAGCAGCAGAGTTAGAAATTGGAAAAGGATATGTTGAAACTCAGTTTTGAGCTTCTTGGGAGAGATGGGAATAGGCCAGGGATCCCAGAGTCAGGAGGGAAGCTGAAGAAGACCATTGTGGAACCTACAACTGGGGCCTTAAGGGCACACAACTGCAGGGAGTCACTAAGCACCGAACAGGGATAAAAGGAGAGCAGTGTTCCTCTCAAAGCAGCCACGGTCATAGCATCCACTCAGCAAAGGCTGCAGATGGGAAGTGCGAACGTGGGGGAGGCTGACCAGCAGTCATTCCTGCTCACCACCAGCAGGGTCCCATGCCTCCAGGCAGAGCAGGCCCTGCTCATCCTTGGGTCTGACTGCAACTGCCTGCGTACAGCCTGAAGTCAGTGCCAGGAATGTCTACCCTCAGGCCTCTCACCTTCCCGGGCAGTCTTTGACCTCCTGAGACACCTCTTCTCTGCTTTTTCTCAACAGCCAGCTCATCTCAGTCTCTGAATCCTGTACCATCGGAGTTATAGCAGGGAAGCACAGCAACTATAGCCTCTAGGAATGACCTTTTTCTCTCATGGAATGGTGACCTCTTTGGACAGCGGAGCAATGGAAGGAAGAAAGGGCCACCAAGCCAGCCAATTAGACCAGCTGAATAATCAACCCTGGCAAACATGGCATGACTGACAACTCCAAGACGAACCTCTTTCCTATCCCAGTGCAAGATGATATTGATCCCTCATATTTACACCATACTACCATTCTTGGCATTGTTATCTAAATATCTTGAGGTTTAGGCACATAGTAGGTACTGACCAAATCCTCACTGAACCATTTGGGTTCCATTAGCTTTCTTTTAAACCATAAGACCTTAGGGGTTGGGCACAGGATGGAAGCAACCCCTGCTGTGGGAAGGATCCCATTTCTCAGCGGGCTGATTTCTTTCTGACTACCACTTCATAGACTCCATCCCCACAAGGGCAAAGCTGGTGCTTTAATGAAACCTCATTTGGCACTAGGTAGCCCTGGATGTTCCCTTTGTAGTATCTTGCCATTCTGATTGTCTCTTCCAGAGGGACCGCTGGGGACTGCAAGAGACGACTGTCGACAACTGATAAATGCAGTCTTCAAAGCCACTCATCCATTCTTAATGGACAGCCCGTTAATTTGAGGTCTAGGTCATGAATTTGAATGCTACGCACTGAACACCTCTTCAGCAAGAAAACTTGGTTTTGCCTCAGGGTAAATGGTGATTCATTAATTGTAATTAAATTAGGCTGGTGGCTTAAACTGGATGTGACAAAATGAAAATCCCCATATAAAACCTGAGATGCATATCACAGGCCTTCTGTCAATAACATCTAGTTTTTGTCTAAGTGGATTTAAAGGGAACAAGATGCCTCTTCTTTAAGGAAAAAAAAAAAAAACAAGCTGCCTCAGTTAAATAGGGAAATAAATAACTTCTGAATGTTTCTCTGTTTCTTATTCATTCAAGTCCTGGTTTGGAAACTTCAAAGGACTAATAATAAGGGTTTTATGTCTCCTCTGCACAGCTGGGAGGGAACCAGCGGCATTCTAGGTTCAGCCCCTTCTGGGTTGGTCATGAAGCCGATCTGCCTACATCTGTTTGGTCTTGGGGTATGATCTGACTTCTCTTGGTTCAAGCAAGATAATTGCCTGTTGAGACAGTGGGTGTATAGGCCAAATCCTTGGATGGAAGTCTGGAGTCCTGAGATCTTATTGCACTTCATTGAGTAACTAGCTGTTAGCTTTGGGCCTCTTTAACCCTGAATTTCCTCATCTGTGAAATGAGAGGGTGAGATAAGTTCCCTATTTTATAGCAAAAGAGAGTTAAGCAGAAACTCAGTGTGAAACAAGTAACTTGAAGCTTCTCTTGTTGAATGGAGTGGAGATCACAGACCCATCTCTAAGCCCAGGGAATCTCAGAGGAACATGGATGATGGTGGAACAAAATTTGGGACCTGGGTTTGAGTAACAGTTCAACTGGGTATTGTCTCAAGTCTCTTCCAACTCCAAAGCTAGTGAAAAGCATACATCCTATCATGCTATTGACTGAAATGTATAAAATTCAGTAACATGTGAATGTCATGCTATGCATACTGAGGATGGTATAATAAATTTAATAAAGAATAAATAAGTATTTTCAGGAGGTAGTGAAACTTTTGTTACATACCACTCAACCAACCAGAAAACGTTGTTTGGCCTGTGTCAGGAAATAATAAAGCCTTCATGTCCAGTGAATAGAAATCAGACCAGACCTTTTAAGAATGCCTCCAGTCTAAGAGTCACAAACCCAAATGCTTTGGGGGAGCAGGCATGAAATACAGATGAGCGAAGAGGGCCAGATGAGGCCTGCAGCAAGCTGCACGGTGCCTGCATCATCCCGGGGAACAGCCGCTCACTTTCAGCTAAGTGTGGCCATGGGAAGTCTGGGGTCAGCATACTAAAATTTTCTGTCATGGAAGGTCAAATATCAAGATGATCATGTCTTAAACAAAAAGAAAATTCCTAATTCCTCAGTCAGAATTTGATCACAGAAGCAGAGCCGCTCTAAGTGGTATGAATACACGATCTTTAACAGGGATTAGATTTAACACAATTGTGAGACATGGTGAAGAAGTCTCTGTAAGGTTGTTGCCCCTGGTGTTGGGCAGAATTCACAGCAGGTCAGCTGGAATAGCAGGTGGGATAAAAAACAACAGGACGTGAAGTAAGAGACAGCAAGGGCAAACTCGAAAGCGTGAACGTCTCTCAGTTACTCTAGTCTTGATGAGGCGGGTGACCTGCAGAAGCTGGCATCTTCCTTCATGAAGCTGAACTTACACTTGCCCAGGAAGGTGAGAGAAGAGACCTGGTGGGAGCTGGAGGAGCTGCGGCCCTGAGTGCTGCCCCATGCTGACAAGGTGAGTCAGCAGCTCAGCAACAGGATGCATGAGCTGTCACAGTGCTGGACAGCCACCTTCAGAGCATGTAAAAGGCTGCTGCTTACCTTCACCTCCAACATCTCATGTAAATATCTCTTGTGGCCAACCCTAACTGAAAATCGTACAGGAAAGAGAATTCTGGGACACACAGTTCCAACTTAGCAAAGCAGACAAAATATAAAGCCACAACGGTCCACCCCTTGTCCACACAGCTTCCACACACATTTCTTTACCTGCACAGAATTTCTGGATAAAGACAATAGCAAAATCTTGCTTATACCTAACACGATGTAACTATTCTTCATCTAAACAAAAAACGCTAACCTTCTCCACAAAAAAATGATATAAAGTCATTTTATTCATATTTGGCTGATGTTCATTCTTCTTCTGAGTAACATTCCCTTTTTGATGACCTGTAATTTACATACTGGGCTATAAGTTTAACTGCTATTTACATATCTTTTTCTTCCAGTTTTATTGAGATATAATTCACATATAACGTTGTATTAGTTCTAGGTATACAACGTGGTAACTCGAGATATGTATATATTGCAAAACGATCACCACAATAACTTTAGTCAACATCCATCACCTCGCACAGTCACACTTTTTTTTCTTGTGATGAGATTAACACATTTTATGTCAGAGGAATGGGAAAGGGGAAGACAAAATTGGCTAATATATATGCAAATATATTTAGATCAAAATATGGTAGAAATGCTCATAACGATTACTTTTTTTGTTTCTGCAATTTATCACATGGTTACACTTAGTATTTATAGCTACCTTCTCCTATTACCCATTCCATATTTCTTTGCTCTTGGCAAGCATCTTGGCTAGAGTTGTTCCTTGGCTAGAGGTGTTCCTTGTCTGGTGGAGTGACCTAAATCTTCATTTCTGAAGAGACTTGGCCATTAGCAGTCCTGCCTCTAGTGAGTTGTCATAGTGTCCCATTAACTCTTACCACAGAGAAGTCCAGAAGGGGGTTTATAGTATACAATTTTGGCAGTGTAGCAAGCTATTCCTCTAGGGGATCCAAACTTCTCTCCATTCCAGGGTCTCTGGGTCTGCACTCTGGCTCAAGTACAGGGCTTAGTGGGGCTGAATCATTCTATTGTGGTGATTCAATCTGAATTTTGGTTGCCACACCCAGAGTGTTTCCTCTTATACAAAGTAAGTAAACTGCTCATCTCATTCAGTGCTTGAGACACCATGACCAATCAGTCAAAGTCAAAGATACTCTGTGTTCTGCATTTACAAATAATGAAATGTTGAAAATCTTGTGTATGCATCTTTGCACACTTGCATACTTGTGCAAGCATAGTGTTCATTTTTTGACAGGAAGGCAGAGAACATTTTCTTTTAGGGCCTCCTGGTTGCTGATTATTTGCTTATCCTGTTGTTGATCTGTCTCAAAGATTATTCTTCTAGGTCTATGGTAATAATTCAAATTGTAATAACAATCATTGCAATTTTAGCACTTACTATTTGCTAAGCTCTTTCCCTACAGTATCTCATTTAATCCTTAAAATACACAAGTGTTATTATTCTCAGTTTACAGAGAGGAAATACTCATAATTTCAGGAGCACATACAGGTGTAGGATCTGTGGTATAAAGAATGTAGGAGACTTGAGCTAGATCTCATAGCTAATGATTGACAGAACCAGAGTTTAATCCTTCCTCTTCTCCCAAAACCCATTTTTCCCTATAATATTACCCAGAGAAAATATAAACTCACACATCTATTTTAATAATTTTTAAAATTAATTTTATGGCTTGAAAAACAATCTGATTAAAAAATGGACAGAAGAACTGAATAGACATTTTTCCAAAGAGTAAATGCAGATGGCCAACAGGTACATGAAAAGATGTTCAACATAGCTAATCATCAGGGAAATGCAAATCAAAACCACCATGAGATATCACCTCACACCTGTCAGAATGGCTATCAAAGAAGAACACAAATAAAAAATGTTGGCAAAGGGCTTCCCTGGTGGCGCAGTGGTTAAGAATCCGCCTGCCAATGCAGGGGACACGGGTTCAAGCCCTGGTCTGGGAAGATCCCACATGCTGCGGAGCAGCTAAGCCCGTACGCCACAACTACTGAGCCTGTGCTCTAGAGCCCGTGTGCCACAGCTACTGAAGCCCATGTGCCTAGAGCCCGTGCTCTGCAACAAGAGAAGCCATCGCAATGAGAAGCCCATGCACTGCAACAAAGAGTAGCCCCCGCTCACCGCAACTAGAGAAAGCCCATGCACAGCAACAAAAGACCCAACACAGCCTAAATAAATAAATAAATAAATAATGAAATAAATTTATTAAAAAAAAATGTTGGTAAAGATGTGGAGGAAAAGGAACCCTTCTACATTGTTGGTGAGAAGGTAAATTGGTGCAGCCACTGTGGAAAACAGTATGGAGATTTCTCAAATAACTAAAGATAAACTACCATATGACCTAGAAATTTCACACTTGGATATATAACCAAAAAAACCAAAGCACTAATTTGAAAAGATACATGCACCCCAATATTCATAGCAGCGTTATTTACAATTCCCAAGATATGGAAGCAACTTAAGTGTCCATCAACAGATGAATGGGTAAAGAGAATGTGGAATATAAATACAATGGAATACTACTTGGCCATAAAAAAGAATAAAATTTTGCCATTTGCAACAATATGGATGCACTTGGAGGGCATTATGCTAAGTGAAATAAGTCAGACAGAGAAAGACAAATACTGTATGATATCACTTATATGTGGAATCTAAAAAATACAACAAACTAGTGAATAAAACAAAAAAGAAGCAGACTAACAGATATAGAGAGCAAATTGGTGGTTTGCTAGTAACCACTAGTTTGGGGAGAGGGAAGGTGGGGGCAATACAGGGGTAGGGGATTAAAATAAGGGGTTATTATTGAATTATATGAAATCACATATGTGAAACTTTTGAAAAGTAAAAGCACTGTAGAATTTAAAGAATTTTTTTTCAATTAAAAAAAGTTTATGGCTTGTTATAGGCACAAACCTAGTCAGAGACCAGATATGCAACAGAATCTTGAAAGCATGTGGACCAGACAGTTGAGCCAAATGGTTACCCAAAGTTGTTTAAGATGTTCAGAAACTGGGAGGTGTCTGGGAATAAGGGGAACTGCAACCTGGTAGAGTAGGAAAAGTGTGCTGTTTACCGTTGGTGTAATTTTAGCACATCAATAAACCTCCATTGCCTCATTTGTAAAATGGGGAAAATAATAAAATCTACTTTACAAGGATGTTGAAAGGAGTCAAAAATATGAATAAATGCCTAACACACTGTGAAGTGCTGTACTAAATGTCAGAATTCTTGCCATAGTGCTGCAGCAGGCCAAGCAGCCCAACCTCAAATCAGCAGTAATTCAGGTGACCGTCTATGTATGTCCTGGTTTGTCCAGGACACTCCTGGTTTATCATTCTTGACATAGTGTCTCATTTTGTTTAACACATTAGGACTCTCAAATGTAGCCTTGTTTGTTTGAACAATAAGTTCTATGGAAACCAAAGGATCAGTATTGGAGCAAGCCAGCCATTCAGTAGGTACAGAAGTAACCTGCTAGCACAGTTTCTACTTCCTGTTACTCCTCTTCCCCTGGAGAGACCTAAACCTAAGTGAGCCCAACCAAGGATATTGATTTCAGGAAGCATGTAAGGCTGAGGACAGTCTGGCTGATTTTCCACCACTAGTTGGTGTATCAGAACGGGCAAATAATGTGCACTTCAAAATAGCAAATGCTTATGTTGTACTAATTATGTGCCAGGCATGATTAAAAGTGCTTTATATTATCAATACATTCAATCCTCACAACAACCCTATTAGATGGGTTATCATCCTCATTTTACAGATGAGCTACATAGCTAGTGCGTGGCAGAGAACAGATTTTGAACACACCAGTTGGCTTCATAGTCCATATTCTGCATATTCAGTTATACTGCCTCTCACTCACTTGAGTCTAGAGAAGCAAAACAACAAAAGCCACTGAAAAGAATGTTAGGAGCAGAAACTCTTCCTCTCCCCCTTCGGAAAGCATGTAGTGAAACATTAGCTTTTGAATAGACAGTGGTAATTCTTTTCCATTAATAGACATGGTACTCTTAGCATGTGCTCAATACCCCCATCCATAATGATATGCTGAGGTGTCTTGACTTATTTGGAGATGGGGATGGTGAGTATGATGATTTGTGAAAACTCCTTTCTCTTTCTACAACAACACAGGTGTGCAAATCTAAGCTGTGAGTATTTCTAATCACATTGGTTTGAAGAAAATTAAGACCCGCTGCTGTGAAAGGGTTTGTAGGGAGGGGATGGGATAAGAGACAGGTAAATGACCCATTGCTTGGTGTCCAGAGGGTCCTTTGGGTGAGATGAATTTTGGAAGAATGAGAAAGGTAGCCCAGTCCAGTTAAATTTAGATCCTGAGAGTCAGAACATTTGGAGCATCTGGGAACATGTGGGACATTTAGAACACCGAGTGTGACATCAGATACCCTGTGTCATTCAAACTTTCTGTACACTTCCTAGCCTACAGGAGTTATCTGAGGGGCAAGGAGAGAACAGATTGTAAAAGACTTGGAAATAATTTTTAATGCTCTAGAAATGTAAAGACTCTGGATAATGCCTTGGAGAGGAAAAAGCATAAAAGATAAATTTTTCAAAAGAGTTGTGTTAAAATGGATCAGAAGAAACTGGGAATTAGTCTGGCCCAATGAAATCTGGATTGTTACAGAGTTTTCTTTTTTAAATGTTCACCTTATCATGCGTGTTTGGTGTAAAGAAACTGAAACTCTGATAGTCTCGCTCAGAGCAATGACTTTGACCAGAACTCTGTTCACCAAGCCATCTCAGACTGCCTCCCAGCTGACAGTCACATCTCTCAGGTTGTCGAGACTCACTGCTCATGCAGGTGACCATTAACTCTCCCTTGTCACTTCCCCAGCGCCAAGCAAACCTGGCCTTACTGCAGGCCCCATCAACTTCAGTTGAAGCAGTCAGGTTGGACTTCCTACCAGGAATCCTGCTACCCCAGCTCCACATCTGCCTTTAGCTTTGAATGAAGCATTTGCAGAAATGCTACCTGAGGGACATCTAAGAAGATAGGGACAGTGACGGAAAAATGGAGCAGTATCTCAGGGACAGTCATCCTGGATGTGAGCCACAGCACTAACAGGCAGTTCTGGGAGGGGCTGAAAGACTGTGGGTGGGTCCACAGCCAGCTGACCACCCCAGACCCATGCTCCCTCCTCACAGTGTCAGCTTATTGCTGGGAAGCGGCTGCCCAGTCAGCATTGATGTCACAGTTATCTGCCATCTAGGTGTGACTGTACAATTAATATTCATGAATGGAATGTGGTCAGAAGCGATGAGTGCCCTTTTTGGGTCTGAGTGGATAAGAAGCAGATATGTCTTCCCCTTTCTTTGTTCCCCATCTGTCAGTGACTGGAGAAGACTTTGAAGAAGCAGGGGCCACAAGGTAGAAGGAGCCTGGGTCCCTGAATGACCATGTAGAGTAAAGCTACCTGCCAGACATGTACATCTGCACTGGACTTTTGCATGGATGAGAAAGATTTATATTGTTCTAAACCTCTGAGACTTGGGGATTTGTTTGCTATAGTACTGAGCTAATACAGTCACTAACATAATTAGGACCTGAACCCTGGTAGGCCCCAGTGGAGTTCTCATTTTTGACTTTGAAACAAATGACTTCTTGAAAACTCACATCCAGTATAGGACTGCCCAGTCAAATAGAAACGACAGTTGCCTGTTTTAAAAATCCCCATTTCCTTTGGCCAACACAGTGCCCCTCTTCTCAGGCCTCTGCTAGAATCTTTTAACTCTTCCTATGCCACATGGTGCAAAGGGCAGAGGAGGGTGGGGAACGCTCACACGGGAGTGCTCCAAGAGGAACCCGAACCTTCCTGATCACCAGGGTCCAGCTGGGTTTGACCGTATACGCTCCTGGGCAGTTTGAATTAATAGCCTGCCTTGCCTTGAGGGAAACCTGGGTAAAAGTTGTCCTGTTAAAACCCTTCCCATTCTCACTAAACAAGCTGTTCGGGGCCCCATCTTTGGGCTTAGCTAATAGAAAACGGAATAGACCACCATTAGTTTTGTCACTTGATTTGGGTAAAAATTGAACCTGCATGGATGAGTGTCAAGGGTTGGGGGGGTATAGTGTTATTCCTGAGTTAATCTTGATTTTGAAAAATGTCCCTGCTGAGGAAGATGCCTAACTATCATCTTCCTGGTTTCACTTCCAGCTTCTGCAAAGAGTCTGGAAGTGATTCGTCTCCTTCCAGCTCCTTCCTGGCATGGACCACTGCAGTGCATCTCAGAATCCTGGGTACTGGCCCATGTGGCCTGCAGGGCCTGCTCAGGCTGCATGTGCCCAGGTGTATGAGGCGCCCTCTCATTGCAGCTGCCCATGACACCCGGGGGAGAGCAGCTGCCTGCCTTTTCCTTGCTCATTTCTCTTCCATGCTGAGCTACATGGGGGAGAATAATTGCCTTCACTCTGAGCTCTGACATTCCCACATTCAAGCACCTGCTCTCCCACTGTTCTTCAATAGGAAGACAATTTCTGCCACACTTGGTGTTTCCTTCACAGCAGATCTGCTAATTAGAGAGACATACTTTAAAAGAGAGAGTTGGGGCCTGTGAATGTAGCCAGAACCTAAGCAGCATTTTGGAAATCTGGTCGGTCTTTTTCTCCCAATGAAATCTGAACTGTGGTGGGGATTCCTCAGAGTCTGCTGGGCAGAAGGTAGAATTCTCTGGAGCTACTCAGCTCCATCCCATTCTCCTAAAAGGTCCCAGCCATGTCAGCAGAAACAAACCAGGAGAGCCTAAATCCAGTGAAGAGGAAAATCAAGTCATGGTCATTCAGGGATACCATGTTGAATTTATCAGGTTTCCCCAAGATTCTCAGAGTTATTCTATTGCTACTAGAGGTCTGGGATCAATTAATTTCTTTTAGGATGTGCATTTTCATTCTAGATTATAAAGTGCGACACTGTAGCAGTTATTAATCTTGGCAGGGTCAGGGAGCCAGTATAGAGGCATCTCATGGGGGAGGGGTAGACCAATCTAGACTCTAAGACTTCCCTGCCTAGAAGTAAACCAGCTCCTTTAGGAAACCATAGATAAGGAGAGGCTCATTTTATCCCAAAAGAGCTAACCATTAAGTCTTAATTAAGATTACCAGTGTGCCTCAATTTTTCCATTTTTATAAACATTTATATTTCTTAATCATGCAAATCAAAGACTTTCAGTATAGAAACATTAGAGCAGGAATTGAAAGACTATAACCTGCAGGTCAAATTTGGTCCTCCACCTATATTTGTGAATAAAGTTTTATTGGAACACAGTCACACCCATTTGTTTAGTATTATCTGTGGCTTCTTTCATACTATTAGTTGAGTAGAGTTGAATAGTTGCAACTATATGTCCTGGAAAGCCTAAAATAATATTTACTGTTTGAACCTTTACAGACAAATAAAAAAGAAAAATAAGGAAAAAATTAAAATAAGGAAAAATAAAAATAAACCTCTCATAATTCCATTGTTCAGACATAGCTAATGTGAATATTATCCATTTCCCCCTTATATTCCTGTGGAAGCCACTCTTTAGAAACAGAATAGAGACTCATCAGTTTGGGGCAGACATGGAGACTGATGGTGCCAGGCACACACCACAAGGGTAAAAAAGGTTTACACTTTCTGAGCCAGAAATGTTGAAGAAGAAGCAAGAGGACCTCTCCAGAAGGACTGAGAAGGTGAGTCCAGACCAGTGGCAGAGATGAGGGGAGGAGTCTGGTATAGACACCAGCTATGAGTCTCAGAGAGAATCTTCCGGGCCTCACTGTTGTGATATTTAAAAGACTCACCCCATAGCCCCAGCCACCACGAAGACATTCAACCTTCACGTGGAACCATGCATGATGCTCTTCAGGCCGTGGCTCCCTATTTCAAGTCTACTTGTTAAGTGGGGTTACCCCTTCCTTTTAAGTGGAATGACACATTACATGTGCCTTATTATAAAGTCCCGGAGTGGATGGCCTTTCTTTGCTTCCTGAGTGTATATGTAAGTGATGTCTCATCACCAGCATAATTTTATTTTATTTTTTTGCTAACAGATTGAATGCAGCTCAGCCATTTCAGAGGGGGCCTGAATTTGCCACTTCCTGCTTTGTTTATTATTGAGTGCTTCCAAATAAGGAACACGAGTCTACAGGAAAGGGAAATGAGCCTTTGAATCTGCAAGAGGATGCTAGAAGACATCTTCAGCAATTTTAATAATAGCTTTGGAACAGATGCCTGTAGCGTCTTGAAATGATGACAAGTAAAACCCTAAAGAGCTTTACTGCCTCAGGGAAAAAGTAGTCAGATTGGGTGGGGGGGATAGACATTAACTATATTGAATAAGAAGCTAAAAAACCTGCTTTTGTGTTGGCTTTATTAATTCATTAAATAAATTAAACATTAAATAAGCACATATTGCTATACTTCTTATTCCAAGATATTGATATCTTACATATATTTTATGCATAATGTATATCTATTATTTTGAAAAAATTGATCATATTTATAATATTTACCCTAAATATGTTAGAACTTCTAACGCATATATGAAAAAATGTATTTACAAACAAACATTCATTCACTGTCTAAATTCTGGGATGAAATTGTGTGAGATGTGACTCCTTGGCCCACATTTAAAAAAACCCTCTCAGATCCAGTTTATTAAAGGCATCAAAAAACCCTGTTAGTTATCTGCTGCTAGCAGAATTTAAAAATTTTTCAGTGCATCTTATGTCAGTTTCTATTTGGAAAATCCACATACAAATCTAGTCAAATTTGGAAATGTGCAATTTGGAGGAAAGTCTGAATATCATTTCCAGAAAGTGAGGGTGACCTCCACTGCCATATCCCAGGGAACCCTAGCTGTAGAGATGAAGACAAGCGTCCATTTAGTGACAGGACTTTGGGCCTGAGATGGATGAGACACACATAGAAGAGAAGAAATACAGTAGTAGGAGAAGCAAAGGAGGATGATTTCAGCTCCAAAGTTTTCTTCCTATATGGTTTTGACAGAACAGAAACTTGTGAGCTTCCAGGCATGGTTTATTGCTCCTCTCTTCAATATAGTTAGAGAGGAGGAATATGGATAAAGGGTAATGCTTTTTATGGCAAGATTTTGATGTTGCTGGGCTATATAGGGAGTGTTGTGTCCTTCAAGAGGGCCTTTTTATATATTCCTCTAAGGACAGAAAGAGAAGGATGACAGGTTGAGCAAAACGATATGAGCCAAAATGGCACACAGGAGACAACTTAGCATCAGGCTTATAGTTCTTCTGGTGGGACTGAGAGATTTGAACAATCTATACCAGACACAGAGCCACATGGGACCAGCACAAATAGGTTTCACTGCTACTGCTCCCAAATTGGCAAAATGCTGCACTTAGAAAGAGATTGAGTCTTTTCTGCCGTGGCAGTTGATAGGCATATCTGGCAACACACAAACCCCCCAGCACGTCTGGAATGTTTGAGGAGTATGGTGGCTCAGGGGCTTCACTACAGCATCCTTGAAGCTTCCCTATCTCAGGTGCTCTCCACTTACATGAGCTGTTCTTTAAGCTCATTCCAGATAGTACTGGTGTCATCTCCCTGCTGTTTCAGTGTTGCTATGACCTTGCCATCAAGATTTAGAATAGTTGATACTGTGCTAAACATAAAAGACTGAATTGAGGTAGATATTTGATGTTAGAATTCAATACTTCTTAGGAAATACACTGTTACTATCAAATGACTAACGTGATGCTCTTTTACTGAGCAAATGTGTGTTTGTACTTTTCATTTCTTTTGAAAATAAAGATCCCTGTGTTTCTAGGCCTTCTATATTGAATTTTTTAATATGGGCCAATATGGAAAAGCTGTAGATTTCATAATTAATGTTAAAAAATATTGTTCCACTACAGTAGAAAAATGAGCAAAATACAAGGATAAGCAATGTTCACACACACACACACACAAATAGCTAAGTTGTATATATGGTATCTAACCTTAATAGAAATCAGAGAAATGTGAATCAAGATAAGACTATTTCCTTCTTTAGTTTGTATTTCTTTGAATTCTGTTCTTATTAATTCTCCATGACTTTTTGTCCCAGAAGAATTATTCAGATTATAGGAAGAGGCTGCAGCAAGGCAGAAAGGCAGAAAAGCATCTCCTTATACATACATACATATATATATATATGTATAATTTCAGCTGTTAATAAAAATGTTCTCATGTGCAGAGAGCTAAACGTCAAGGGCAATTTGGATCTTTAAGCATGACAATGAAATTTAGGATACAGAGGATAAAAAAACATACATTCAGCAATTATCTTCCACCTGTCTTCACAAATGAAGTGGGTAAGGTCTTAATGAGGGATTCAACTGCTGAGTGACAGATGAGGAATTAGCACATACATAGATTAATATCAGAAATGGTCATGATAAGCTTAAAGTATTAGTAATGATCACAGCCTAATTCCTTTTTTAAGTAGATAAGCGTGAATGCAGTTTTGAAATTGCATAATAAAACCATATAAGGATATCCTCATGAGAAGTTTATTGCTTGAACATTTAGCTTTCTGCCAAAATGAAAAACAATAAACCAATACTTTATCAGATCTCACAGCCACACAATTAAATAAGGGGTCATGATTTGCAACAATCACAGGTACTCTTAGTAAACTTGAGTGGATATGGCATAGTCCCCAAATTCCCTGTAGCTTTGTTTTCAAGTACTATGTCACTGCTACTGGATTTTGAGTTTCATTTATCCTGAGAAACTGCTTCCTCATCATTAAAATGCATGTATTAACATTTGTCTCCAAACCAGCTCTCAGAAATGACTTGTGAGCCAGAGAGGATTCTTACTAAATTCTTTGAGTTTCCCTATATTAAAAATTATTTAAATAGCATGTGTGATGAGTTTCTCAGTAGATTTTTGACAGGGAAATAAGCTTCAATGATAAAGACACTAAACCCTTCATTTGGTCTCAGAAAACGACATAAATATTTATGCACACATTATCTTATTTAATCTCCACCTCTCAGTAAGGAAAGTTATTATTTTTTATCACAATTTTACAAATACAATTGAGACTCAGAGACATTATGTAACTTGTTCAAGGTCACACAGCCTTGTGACCTTGACTTGTGGCAGAATCAGAATACAAGACTAGATATCATTGACTCCAAGGTTAGAGTTGATGAAGAGAGATTTAGTGAGGAAATGACTGACATATGACACCAATTTTCAGTCTTATTTTGTAAAAGGAATGTCAGGCCACAGCTATATGGAAGCACTCAGCTGCAGGTTTGGAGGGCAACCTAGAGATTTTTAGATTAGCTCAAGCTGAGACATGAGAAATGGGTTGATCTCCCATAGGTTGAATTTAGTCAGGAAAATGCCTGAAGCAATGAGCTGCAATCCTAGGATTTGGGGTTATTTTAACAACTAAATTTGATAAACAATGTGTTCACATGTTAATATCTGGGGACTTGTTTAAAGAATTTGAATTGACCCCTCAACACCTCAACCATGAATACTTTTACTTTATCAATACAAGGTATTGTATTGAGTGAAGGTAACTTAAAATACATTATTATAACCTAAAATGCATGTCTCACATCCTTTTCAATATTCACTTTGCAATTCTATTACTGATTGTCTCTGACAGCAGGTGTAGTACAACTTTATGGGCAGTCTTTTCATTTTATGAAGCTCTCCATCTGAAATATTAGAGAGTTGGGATTAGTGATTTCATAGACACAAGTTCTATCATTCATAAATCTTCTATCTTAAAATTGAAAGCATTACCTTTATATGTCTTCTACAAATCTTTCATGGGAATAGAAGGTCATTTATGAACTATATGCCAGGTGACTGAGAGAAGTGTACTTTATGAAGTTTTTGGACCATTAATTCTAGATTTTGATTTTTCTTCATTTAAAAAAAAATCTTTGAATGTTTTGAGAGTATGATGGGAAAATCAGCCTCAATGAATTTTCTGTTTGTGGTCACTGAGGTAGGTCACCAAGGTGATTGAAGTCTCCCAGCAGACTTTTAAATATCTGAAGCTGAAAATATTTAAGAGTGTACCAAATGAGTAGTGCTTTAATTTTTATTTATATTCTATTTTTGGTGTGGTTGTGATTATAGCCTCACCAAGACTGGTGATCAGTAATGAATGTGTCCTGTTGGCAGATCCCTCCAGGGTTCTGATTCAATCTTTTGAGTTATGGGATGAGGACAAAATGAACTATTTTTCAAGCTTGTAAATATGTGACAAATGACAGTGCAAGAACTATTGATTCCAATCACAGTGATACAATGTTTCATAGTCAAGACTGACTCTGGCTTTACAAATTACTTGCAAGTTGAACAGTAAACCCATGTGCACCATGCTTCAACCTGGATCAATCTTCAACAATATGTATGTCAGTATTCACCTCCAATTTGAATAAATAACCTAACTAAAATGGACTTGTCTTCTATTTTTTCCATTCAAAGGGTACTGTTGGATTGCCCCCCAATCTTAAAAAAGGAAGAGAGAAGCAGAACCCTTATAAAATCCCAAGAGACTCTATGCACATTTATCTGCTTTTATCTTTATTAGTTAAATAGTCACAACCAAATATATTTGAGAAACGCCACTCAAGAACATGAATCTTAGCTGAAAACTCATAGGCACTGTCTAGTTCAGTACTCGAATCTTATTCAAACATATCTGGAGTTAAAAAAAAAGAAAATATGGAGCTGATTCAGTAGGTTAGAATTTGAGACATTGCAGTAAACATTGTGTTCCTGTTTGGGGCAACTGGATCTGATTATTTTTTAAAAAGCCCCTACCATGACAGGTATTTATAGATGAAGACAGACCCTCTTAAAATCTTCCTCACTTGGATCATGAGTACTCTCGTGGGTGAAGAAAACTTTTCCTAAAGGACCACTACACAAAGCCAGTAAAATATACTTTTTTGGGGGTAGAAGTCAATTTCTCAGCCAGTGTGAGAAGGCAGCATCTGTATCTCCCTCACCCCCCCCAACCCCATTGTGGAGCACCATTTAAAACTTGCCCTCAGGTTGTCACGGTATATTTTATGCAGGACTGACCTTAGTGGAGGCTGTGCATGCTGATGTATTATTGACCTTCTTCCCCACTGCTTACGCAAACAGGCCATCTGGGTACCAGGACAGTACAGGGAATATGTCCAACTTTTCAGACCAAGATAAAAATTCAAAAATGGGTTGGGAGAGTGGGGGAAGGAAGGCTCTTTGGCTTGTACTGTGGATTTGTTTATTGAGACATAACTGGCGTGGATCTGGCCAAGGAACAGTTTCATTCTTTGTCTAACCTACTGGCCTCCTAGCTCCTCCCCCCATTGTTCATCTCCATCAATGTGTGATGAGCCACTAAGCAAGAAAGGACGCAGAGACATGGCAGCGCCACCACCAACCCCCCATTATAGAGTCATGCTTTGGGGAAGCTGAAATTAGCCAGAGTATGTTGAGGGCCACTGAGTCCCAGAAGACTCCATCTCAGCCCAGTCTACTCCAGTGAGGCCTGCTTCTCCTTCCTGCCCCTTCATTTTGCCCCAAGTGGGTAATGGGGATGTGGAGCCTGGTGAGCCAGGTTATCTTTACTAGGGGTTTGTCTAGCCAGCAGACCTCAGTTCTTACCCAGTTGAATCACAAAGAACCCAGCCTGGCCAAGACAGGCCAAGCACATTTACAGCTTCCCAGTGAATTTTTCCCAGACTGGAACCCATTTTCAGTAGCTTCACTTGGTTGATCAAGCCTTCCTTTCAATGGTGATATTGACTTACAAAACTAGCTCAGAATGTCAGATTCAGTTCATACCAAACTGCTTTCCAGGACCCAGAGATAATCCTGAGTTCTCCACAGCACCGAACACTACCAATGGCAAGGAGGGTTCTGCTTAACCATCAAAAAGCTCTGTGTACTCTCCTTTCCTAGTGGTTATTGCTAGTTTTTTACAATTTAGCTGAGGAGGATGAAGGTATTTTTTTAAATTTATGCATTAAGTATTTTTATATTAAAAGTAGTTTTTGGACAAAATATTAGCACAGTTTGTTTTGCATAGTATAGAAATGTAGTAGATGTTAGGCAAGTATAAGCCACTTCCTCCCTGAAGCCTTCTCTTTCCCCTGCTCCCACCCACTCCCTGTCTTCTCCTCTGTTCTTCTACTCTGTAGAGATCACTGTACTATTCTCCATAATAGAATGTGTTGCTCATCTAGGTCTACCCTTTTGAGAGTATGAAGGGCTAGGGCCAGGCTTTAATCATCTGTGAAACTCAGCCCCATGCCTGTCACACAAGACAAATTCAATAAATGTTTGCCGAATGAGTGACTAATCAGAGCTAGACTCTATTTAGAATTTAGCAATATATCAGGCACTTCAGTTACTCATCACAATCTGAAGAGGTAGGTATTACCCTCATCCGCATTGCACAGATTTAAAAACTAAGGCTTTGAGAGATGAAGTAGTAGCTAACAAGGTGTGAGTCAGGATCTGCACTCAGTCTGACTATAGTGTTTGAGTTCTAGCTACAATGCCACATCATAATGGATGTGGTGTGCTCATCCCTTCTTTTGTATATAAATAAGTTTATGGTTCCATTTTTGGGTTAAGTAAGGACAGTTCTATCTCATCACTGGGTATACTGGGTTGTGACGGTTATTCAGAGCTATCAGGGAAGCTGAAAACAAATTATAAAACAGAGTCAGTCTCTGTTCTATTTATTCAGGCTTTTTTTTTTTTTTAACAGCAGTAGAATCTAAGAGGCATAAGCCTGGATTTAGGATGTGCATTAATTTTGTCTTCAGCAAAGTGACGAATCTGTGGTATCCAGACCCACAGAGGCAGTAGATATTGTTGTTTTAGTATCCAGCCTCCACAACAGATAAAACTCCTGCCAGCATCTCCTCTTGCTAGCCAAGTGACTTTGAACAAACAATACAACCTCTCTAACCCTCATTTTCCTCATCTGTAAAATGGGACTTATAAATAGTGCCTTCCTCACAGGGTTGCTACAAGGAATAAATGAGACAAAACATATGAAATGCTTGATACATTAACTGGCACATGTTTTGGAGTTTAGTCAAAGGTGAGTATCTACATGACATCAAAACATCTGAATATCTTTAAACACCTATTTAAAGTAAATAAAAATTAACAAGAGTATTATAGGCAAGAGAATGCACACAAAAAAGAAAAAAATCTTTTCAATACCAATGAACTGTACACTTAAAAATGATTATACAGTATATTTTATGTATATTTTGCCACAATAAAAATAATTTGTCCATTATCCTAATGTCATAATGCCAAAACAAAAAACTTAAAAAAAACTTCAAACAAACAAACAAACATAAAAACAAAATTGCTACTGCTGTGGAAATTTCTAAACTATGTAGAGCAATATGTGTTATTTATTTTTATTAATGTTAAAAATTAATGCTGTTAAATTTTTAATTAGAATATTTTTGTGTCAAGTAATGGTAATATCCACCTAAATTTTTAGTGATATTCCTAGGACTCTTTCATATCTTATTCTCATTCCCAAGAACTAAACTGTTCTCAAAAGGATTTTTACAATTATTTTGATTGTTTTTTTTTTAACAAGTTAATGTTTTCAAAGCACACTTTGGATCATATTTTCTTTGCGACTCATCTAGGTTTATATTTCCCACAATCTGGAACAGAAGCTGAATTTGGGGTGGTGCTTTGCTGATGGTCTGTTGGTGTCTGTCTGGGAAAGCATGGCGTGGGCTCAGGAAGAAAAGGGCAGAGCTGCAGACCTAGATAATGACACAGGCAAAGGGCTGGCTGGCTCCAATACATAGCTGTGGAGTTCCCATTTCATGTACCCTGCCTGCTTCCCCTTTGACATACTGACTGTCTCACAAAAAGTGGCTTTTGTCACCCTGACCTGTCTGAGAGCTGCCCTTAAGCCTGACATCAGGCCATGTGAGGGATATTAGAAGGTCGAAGAGAACTTTCAATACCTGAAATGTTAAGGCCAAGGGGTAGAGGATGGAAAGTTTGGTAAGAGGGGTGAAAGGTGACCTCATGGCATGTTGGAAGCTCTGTCTGTGTGCAAGAAGAGCATTTCCAGCCTGAGACAGACAGTGTAGTATCAGGGTGCCTTTGTGATGAACACTCAACAGGATCAAAGGTCTTCTTTGGCAGGGTGGCCTCTGGGACCCAAGGCCCCTCATCTTTTCCTCTGCCTCCTCTTTCCTTTGCTCTTCTATCATCAAGTAGACTTGAATAATAGTGGCACCTCCCTTCCGGTGGGCACTGTCTTCAGGAAGTTTGTGATCAGCATGCGGTGGAAGGAAGGGTAATGTTGCCACTCGTGATTGGTCAGCCTTGAGGAAATTTGACTCATGGCACTGAGTGTCTCATCAGCTGAAGACGGAGTGTATGTGGCAGGTGTGGGGCTGGGAGGAGGTCAACACCACCTAGATATGTGGTATCTCCAACCTGGCTGGTGAGCAAAACTTCCTGGGGCACTTCTTAAACTTCCAGAGCCAATTAATCAGATTCTCCGGGGATATAGCCCAAGAATCTGTGATTTAACAAATAGCAAACAAGAAGTTCTGATGATCAGCCAGAAAAACTGGAATGGAATCTAGACCCATTCAGTAAAATCATCAGAATAGGAATAAAGGTGCTCAAAGTGATGCTAGGATGCCTGACGGCCCTTCCTAACCATGTTCAATCACTCAACAGCATCATGGAATATATATTTTTATTAAACACCTACCATGTGCTAAAATAATGATGAAAATAAACACAGTGATGAAAATAAACACAGCCCTTACTCAGAGCACTTCTTATAGAGTACCTGTGACACCACGTATTGTAAGACGTTTGAATTTGGTCTTCTTTTGTGTGAAGACATGGTGACAGCACACCCATCCAAATTAGAAAAAGAAAATAATCAAATCAATTGTTTGACAAAAAGTAGATGATAAATAGCTCTTGTATCAATTATATTTCAAATATTAACTTCCCTGGTGGCACGGGGTTAAGAATCCACCTGCCAATGCAGGGGACACGGGTTTGAGCCCTGGTCCGGGAAGATCCCACATGCCACGGAGCAACTAAGCCCATGCACCACAACTACAGAGCCTGTGCTCTAGAGCCCGTAAGCCACAACTACTGAAGCCTGTGTGCCTAGAGCCCATGCTCTGCAGCAAGAGAAGCCACTGCAATGAAAAGCCCATGTACTGCAACAAAGAGTAGCCCCCGCTTGCCGCAACTAGAGAAAGCCCGCATGCAGCAATGAAGACCCAACGCAGACAAAAAAAAAAAAAAATATATATATATATATATATATATATAGTATCCTTGGTAAGTAATATGAGAAATTCAAAGAGGAAATAAAAATACTATATCCTCTAAATACAACTTAATAATAACCACAATTTATTAAACACCTACGCTGTGCCAGGCATGGTTAGACATCTTGACATTTGATCTCTAGAATAATGTAGGGCCCCCCCCGGCTTTAAAACTCTAGGCTGTGCTGTGCTTCCTCTAGTCACAACCATGTGTGACTTATACATCCCTACTAACTCCAGATCCAACACTTAGTTGCCTGGCAATCTTGGACATGTTACCTAATTTTTCTCAACCAGTTTTCTCACCTGTAAAAATGGGGATTATATAACTTACTTTGCAGAGTTGTTGCAAAATAAAATGAAATAATGTTTCTAAGGTATCAAAATAGCACTTGATGCATGGTAGGTGCTCAGTCAAAGCTAGTTCTTTCCTGTCCTAACTCCTCTCTCCAGTCATCTGGTACCCACCCTGTGAGCTTCAGTCATCCCAAATGGGAATTGAAACTGAAATTGTCAGAGTCACCCAAAGGCTATGTAATTCCACACAGGCTATGCATTTATGTAAAGAAGAGATGTGCTGCAGGAGTGAGGTTCCTGCATCAGGCAGCAGGTGGAAGATACCAAATAAGTGGCCACAAGCATTAGGTGTTGGGGAGTTTGGGGAAGAACAAAGACACTATGGACTTGGTAGCATAGAAAGTTCAAAATAATAGTGAGATTCCATATATATGTGAAGTTTGAAGGAGACAGGGGTTTCAGACACATAAAGGAAAGGGAGAAGTACTCTGCAGGTAAGGAAAGCATGTAATTCAAGGTAGACATGGAGGTGAAAAAGCCTGGCTATGCTCAGGGGTCAGTAAGATGCCAGGGTGCAGGGTGTAGGATTTGTGAAGAGGTTTAAGGAAACCATAGTACTTAAAAGTTCAGGTGACCAGATTATAAGTGATCTAGAATGCTGGTTCAAGGAGACAGATGAGGGGGAGCCTGAGCTGTCAAATAACAAGATAAAAGCTATGCACTGGGGAATATTTAACTGGAAGTCATACACCAGATAGAATTGGGTGGGGAAGTAGAGGCCAAGTACAAGTAGTGAATGTGCCCACATTTCAAAGATCTTCAGCCAGACTCCTTTAGCCCTGACTTTTACAACTTGATTCCAAGTCATCATTTTGGAGTCTGCATCCATCAACTCCCCATCCTTCATCCAAGCCTTTGCCCTTCAGACTCAAGATTTCAGGATCATCTTCTACTCTTTCCTATGCCATGGTATCCACATCCATCCAATTGTCATTCACACTGACAACCTTGCTCATTCATTTAATGTTAATAGTGTGTTGGCATCATATTACGAGCATCTGTCATCTGCATGCTGTCGTCTCCATCAATGCTGCCAAACCCCTCATCTAGTCCCAAGTCAATTTCTTATCTGGTTGACTTCTGCCTCTTCTCTTTGGGCCTCTATTTGTCAAACATCACTAGCATTCCAGCTCACGTACAAAGCACCCAGAATTAGAGTATTAGTGCCAGACAGGGTGTTAAAAGTCATCCAGTCCAACTCTCTCAATTTATTAAAGAGGAAACAGAGGCTCTCAGAAGTAAAGCCACACTGGAAAGTAGATGAACTTTAAACCCAGGCCTCCTGATCCTTGTGGGTGCTCTCACAACGTGCTATATTGCTGCCAGTATGATTATGGGATATGAAAATTCCAGTAGCCAAGAAAGAACAAAACCAGGACGCGCAGAGCTGGAAATAAAATCTAAACTTGCTGCTTAATAAAAATAAAAAAATAAAATTCTTTACAATATGTATACATACCTAAGAAGATGCTCATTGACCTCCTTCCTTTAGAGCTTAGGACAACAATACAAAGAATCTGCTAGACAGATTAGAGCAGAAGGTGAGAAACTACCACCCATGGGCCAAACCAACCAGCAGCTTATTTTTGTAAATAAAGTCTTATTAAAACAGAGCAATGCCCATTCATTTACATACTGTCTACGGCTGCTCTTGAGCTACAACGGCAGAGTTGAACAGTTGTGATAGAGCCTGTATGAGTTGCAAAATCTAAAATATTTATATCTGCTCTTTTATAGGAGAAGTTTTCTGAACACTGGATTTGAGCATTTTAGTTTTATGCAAAGCTAAAATGAATTCTACCTCCCTGGGGAGGGTTTTCTAGGAAAGCCATCCAAGGGAATGCCTGGCCTAGAGTATGTAGGCACAGCTAGTTGTGGTTCTCCACCTCTTCTGATCCTAACTTTTGAGATCATTTGATGGCAGTTCAACCCAGGTCTTTTCTTCCCATGCAGGCAGAAGCCAATAGATACAATTCCACCTGCCAGCGCCTTGTCACTACCCAGTGGGTTCCCAACAGGCTTCCCTGCCTCCAGTCTAAAGCTCCAAGCTGCATCCCCTGCAGCTGCCAGTGCTCCTGACTATGAGCTCACTCTCCAGGACACACACCCAGTCGGGCCACCCTTCCCATGTAAAATATTCCAGTGGCCTTCCGCCTGGGGTAAGTCTGTACCACCCCAGCCATGCATCAGGATCTTGGGATGCTTTTTAAAACCACAGGTGCCCAATATGTATACATGCTTAGGAAGATCTCATCTCAAAAGTGTTAAATCTGAAAAGTACATGTCACCTCCTTAGAGGGGCCTTCCCTATCTGTCCTATCTGAAGGAGAATGCCCCCAATGCTGTGTCCTATTAAAGCCTATTACCCTGTTTTATTTTCTTAATAGCACTTATCAGGATCTGACAGGTTAGAGTTTGTTTACTTCTTTACTGTCTATCTTTTCGTCAAATACTATGAGCTTCCTGAGAGTGTGGGGAGCATCCCAAGCACAAAGAACAGTGTCTGACCCACAGTAGGGGCTCCAAAGATATCTAAAATCTGTATGGGTAGCTTTCCTTGTTCTGGCACCAGTGTCCTCTCTGTTTTACCTGTCCAGCTTTAACCCCTCCTGCCCCAACACCTAGGTTCCTGTATACCACACACTTAAGCAGTCCAAGTACACCACGGCACCTGGGTACTGCCATGCAACACACCCTTGCTCCTATTTCCTCCTCTGCCTGCAATACCCTTCTCCCTCCACATTGGCCTGGCGAGCTCATGATTGCTCTTTCACAAGCCACTTCCAAATTGTCTCCTCTTCCCTCATCCAGGTAAGCAGAGGTGATCCCCTTCACCATTGAGCTCTATTACAGAGCACTCCATTGTTGGGGTTATTTAATTCATGAAGACCTCCTGTCACTGAATTGGAGGTTCCCCAAGGGGATTCATTTTGTATTTCCAGAGCCTAATGCTGTACTTGGAATACCAGACCCTAACTAAATATTGTTTGAATAAGTAGATGGGTAGGGAAAGAAGTAAAGGAAGCAAGGGAGGAAGGGGGCCAGAGAGGAGAGAAGGGAAAGAGGGAAGGACAGAAAGACAGAGAAGAGAAAATGAAAAACCAACCTCTCCCATGGAGTCTGCTGTCCTGTGCTCACACTTCAGTGTTACATTGCTAAACTAGCCAGCTCTGTATTGTGAAGCTAAGAGGCTAATACAGGAATATTTTCCTCAGACGGGGAAGCAATGGAAATCGGTTTTCTCCACAATGAAACATTGCCTCTTCCAGTCGAAAGGAATTTTCACTTGGGTCAGAGATGCACACAAGAGAGAAGGGAGACTCCTGTTGAAAAGCTTGCACGTGCCCTGAAAGGCATTTTGCATATGGCTATTTCTGATGATATACCTTTAAAAATATAGCTCTCTTATGGATGCATTTCATTAGTTAAGAGGGTGACGTTTCTCTGTGTTAATGAAATAGAGTTAAGTTCCAATCAGATGAATCTGACATAAATATCCAATTCTAGCTGATAGCGGTTTTAGCTGCTTCTTAGGAGAACAGTTGGGAGGAAATGGACTGTAAAATAAAGATGTATCGCAGAAGATAGCAAAGCTATGCAAGTTTCACATTTTTCTTAAATGAACGTGACAGGGCTCCCGTGGAAAGCCCTCTGGGGAAATAATTTACAGTGAGTGAAACTAAGGCTCGAATAAGTTAATTGAACCTACACTAAGTCACTCTGCAAATCTGTGGCGGGAATGGGATCTGAACCCAGAGCCACTGAGTGACAACACTGTTGCTCATCTTGGGAGCACCCATATTATTCAGAGGTATCAGGAACATGATCAAAACTTAACACCAGAAAACCTGGCTGCTAAGGTTGAATTCTACCGTAATTCTACTGGGCCACATCCCATAGCACTCGATGGTCTACTAGGCTGCACTGCTAACTGGTCAGTAGTCATTCTCCTCACAGAATGTTCAATAAGGCTACCACCATTTATTTTTACTTTTAGTTTATTTTTAGTTTAGCTTACATGTAGTTTGTTGTTTTAATGCTATGGGGTTTTTTTCTTTTTAATTCAAAGGGAAAAAGATTGCTGTATCAAGTATAGCTAAAGTTTTTTTAATTTAGGCCCTGTTAAATTCAGGATTTGTGTAATTCCACCCAAACTGAAGCTAAATTTTGTGCTGTTTTTAGAGAAAAGATGAACCAAGAAAATTAATAGCATAAATAAAGGACATATTTAACTTACTTAAGTATAATCACATATATTTAAGGATGTTGGCAGGGGATGGTTTGCGGTAAATATGATAAGTGATAACAACGACAGCTATATACCCAGAACCTCTTGCCAGACCAAGAATCAAGTGATAACATGATGTATTATCCACTTTGGTCTCTACAGAAAGTCAATGAGATGGTCTCTTTTACAGATAAGAGAACTAAGAGAGATTATATGACTGGTCCAAGGTATCAAGGCCAAGAAAGAGTAAAAATTCATACCCAGGCCTTGCTGGTTTCAAAGCCCGTGTTCTCATTGTCATGCTTTACTGCAGTAATTCCTGGTCTTTGTGGGTGTCCTGGGCCTTATAAGAATCGGATGAAAGGTGAGAAACAAAATGTTGTATATGATTTCAAGGAGAATTTTGGACTCAAGAATGCCTCTCCTACTGCCTATTTGTAAATCTCTTCTTTTCTGTTCATAAAAGCAGGTCATCTACCTGAAGCCATTTTGTTAGAGTATTTTTTTAGGTAACTGTATTCAAAAGCAGCATAAGACTGTTATTTACAAATAGACTAATTCTGACTTTTCACTAATTCCTCCTTAGTTGATGTTAATGAAATTTTGTTGAATAAAGATGGAGTTGAATAGATCTTTAACTAATTGATAATTTATCCAAATGTTTTATTTTGGGCAATATTTTGGTTGTTTCATGAATCGATCCAATGTAAACTGGCAACTGCCTGGCAGTCGGGTGGCAGTGACACTCAGAGTTCAGACAGAGGCAAGGCAGTGCCATGTACAGCTATGTCAGAGACTGAGGCAAAAGGAAAAATCAGTAATATGGATCCTGTCTTAATTTAAGATTTTGATATTTTCTTCATTACAATTTTTTTTTGCTTTAATTCTGATTTTTAAAATATTGTGCTAAGGGGGGCTTCCCTGGTGGCACAGTGGTTGGGAGTCCACCTGCTGATGCAGAAGACACGGGTTCGTGCCCCGGTCCGGGAAGATCCCACGTGCCGCGGAGCAGCTGGGCCCGTGAGCCATAGCCGCTGAGCCTGCGCGTCCGGAGCCTGTGCTCCACAACGGGAGAGGTCACAACAGTGAGAGGCCCGCGTACCGCAAAAAAAAAAAAAAAAAGAAAAAGAAAATATTGTGCTAAGGTATTATCATCTTGGTTTCTTTTAAATTTGGGGGTACTCCCTTAAAGTTTGTACCTGAGATGAATGCCTCACTTATCTCACCCTAGTCCCAGCCCTAGATGAAGGGTTGGGGGTGTCCAGCAGAGTGTTTTTTTAATGGGATATTTCCCATGAAAATCAGTATTTCTAGCATCCCTTGTAAAAATTGGCAACATTGGACTTGCATTTCCTGATGACAAGAAGTGGCTTTATCTGAGTGGCAGCTGCCTCCAGTGGGGGGTAAGCGTTCTACAGCCCCCATCACTGCCTGGCCAGTTCATTACTGCCTGGCCCTGCAGGATGTGAGCTGAGCATTCTGGAGCTAGGCCAAATGTACAAATGTTATTTTCGAACCTTCTGGTTGTGCCATAGCCTATAACATTCCCTCAGAATTACTGATGTGCCACCCTTGATATTAAATCACAAGATAAGATCACTGTCAGCAAGACGCTGGGGAAAATTCCATTGACTAGTATTGAAGCATCACAGATCACATGTGAGTGTGCACTTCACATGTTTTCCACGCAGGACAAACTTCTTTTTCCACATCCAGGACTTAAGCTAACAAATCCCTTTTATCAACACTAAGACTTTTTGAGCTACAATGTGCCTCCAGTGTGCCTCACTCTGTGCTAAGAGCTGTACATATGTGATTTTATTTGGTCATCACAAGAATCACATAAGATGTATGAATATCTCCATTTTACAGATGTGGAATTGAGTTACTAAGAAGTTGCGAAAATTGCCCAAGGACACACAGGTGGTAAATGGATGAAACTAAACTCAAACCCAGATGGATGACACCAAAATTCTATAGTCTTTACCACTATGAACCCTGCCTCTCTGTGGTCTGCTGTTATTTTTAATAATACACACCTCACTTGCTAAATTTTGCTAATTGCTCTTTGCTATCAATGGCACTGTTTCACAAGCATGTGGAATTTGATCCAAGTGCATAAAACAGCTGTCTATTGTATTAAATTCATGTTAAGAGCCTATCTTCCTTGTTTTTGAGCCTTTTTTCATTCCAGATTAATTTTTCAAAGGTTAATCACATGACACTTATTTTAATTATGCCTCTCTAGTCACGACAAATGACAGCGTTTGACTTCTTGTTGCCTTCCTTTGTATTATGTGACCAATGAAATTATTAATAAATGCCTTTTTATTATGTAGTCATGCTGTAGGTGCCCACAGGGCACAGGATGGCCTCATGTATTTTATTCTGGGTGTAGTGTCAGCAGGGCCTTACGGATTTGCTAATGAGCTAAATCCGGTTAGTGCCACATGCCCTGGACTGCCACAGATCTTTTAAACACATCATTGCTTTCAGAGACTCAGCTGGGTTCAGTTGGAGAGAGATCAACTTCTCATTCCCATTAGTGGAGAGTCATACTGTTGGAGAGAGAGCTGCTTATGGAGCCCCAAACCCAGGACCCTCTGACCGATGAACCAGTGACCAGTCAACAACAAACTGTTTTTGTTGTTATTTTTATTATTATTATTATTATTTGTTTTGTGTGTGCCTTAGACACCACCATCTCTTTAATAGGGTGGGCAGTCAGGAGGAGAGGCTGTTTTATTTCCCACGTGGAAAATATATTGACTTTTATCTAGAATGATGGAAACTTAAAAAGTAAGGGAGTGGGGCATTTAAAATAAACTTAAAATTGGATAGTTATAATCCTTGAACAGATTCCTTCACCACAAAACACTGAGTATAAGTGCTATTTTAAGTTATATATTTTATTTTTTTCAGATAATAATAACACTAACCATTATTGAGTGCTTACAGGGTAGGGCACTCATAATTGCTTTATGTTTATTAATTAATTTAATCCTCACAACAACCCTTGGACAGAGATACAATTATCCTAAATTGTACTGCTCCAAACAAAATATGTGAGATAATGTTTCTGTTCATCTTGTGTCTCTTTTTTATCTCTTCTTACATCTTATTCTTCTTAGTTAACATTTTAAGCTATGCATATTGCTATTCCATGTTTTTGTTGATGGGGTAAATGAATGGTTACTTTAAAGTGGAATGCTCTTTGAGATGAAAGCCAAGCTTAAGTCAGGCCTCTACAAAGATACTACAAATGTAAAGAAAAGATAGGAAAGTTCCAAAACACAGAGAAGCAAGAAAAAATGTACTTTTTCTCAAGTATAGTTTCTTATGGAAAAAAAAAAGATGTGCAAAATAAAATATTCAGCCAGGAAAGCAAGAAAAGAGTAGTAGAAATGCACATTTTCCTTTCATTTAAGATTAAAAATAATTGAGAAAAACAAAATATAAAACATATTCAAGAGTAAAGAAAAAATATCCTGTTCAGATTAAAATCATCTCATCATAGTTCTGTAGTAAGACACACACAAAAGAGAACTCCAGAGGTATTCCGGAATAGAAATCAATGTGCACACCATAACCACAAGCCCATCTAAAAATCAATGAGCTTTTTTAAAAAAAACTTGTTTTATAAGAGAATGTATCCTCTGCAAACCATGAAAACCCAAGGAGTTATATTTGGGGGGTTTGAGAAATCTTTTTTTCAAAAGTAATGTCCCACACTTAAAGATCAAGTATCATAATCCTTGTTTGTTTTGATGGAGGGCAAATGTAAGAAAGGATTTTAAACGTGTAAATGCTTTTTGAAGCTACAATTTTACACCACACACACACACACACACACACACACACACACACACACACACACACATAATGGCTTTAAAATGGCCTCCCTATCTAGAGGCAGCCAAAGGCAAAACTTGCTAGGGGAAAGGGTTTGAATAGACATGTAAAGTGTCCATAAATGTGCTTTTTCAAGAGTGTAATTGCTTCCTTATCCTTAATGTCTGCCAGGGAGTCAGAGAGGCTGACGCTGGAACATATAGCAGAGCAAACAAAGGATCCACTTGAAAAAATTACAGGAGAAGATTAGAAGAGTGTTTGCACATATGTGTGCATGGGGAATAGGGGTTGCCTTGTGTGATGGTTTGAGTTGGGGGGGATACAGGCACCAACCAACCAAGCAAAATCCTGAGGATCCCAGAGTCTCAGTTTTTACCCTGTTATAACAATAGTTAAATTTTATGAAGGAAACCTGTTTGTTCCCTGTATCTCTGAAATGGAACTTGCTCATCACTTGTGTCCTAAGAAGCCCCCTTTTTTTCTCTTTATTAAAAGCAGCCTCAGAAGGATTCACCAAGTGAAGGTTAAAAATGTCTCTTCGCTAAGGGCTGACTCCCCCTCCTCCTTCCCCACCCAGCTCTCTCCTGGCCAGGACCACAGGTCTCCCTTCAACCTGCCTGGGAGCACACAGGGGATTGATAACCACCTCCAGCCCTCACCGCGCTGCCTTAGGCTCAGTGGCCTGTGGGCCTCTGGAGGGCCAGGGCTGGATCTTGCTCATCCATGTGTACCGTGAATGTAGGACACAGATGCTGCATGGCCAGTAATGCTTTGCCAAATGAAGAAAGATTTCAGTTATCTCCCAAAAATGTGTTTACTGAACCTGGTAAAGAGGAAAGCAGAAATGTTTACGATATCCATTAGACAGCATTATTTTATTTTTTAGATCAGGATAATTTTTTCCATCCACAGATCAAAAAATGTAAAACATCATTTTCCAATAATTAATAAAAATCTAAGAGATAAATAATTTGCCTGAAATAAGTGTTTATCAAACAAAAATTAGTGCCAGGAGAGGTATATTTGCTGTCTTAAAAATGGAGAGTATAGTGCAGTTGATGAAAAGAGATGAGCTTTTAGGTTTTCAGGCTGAATCCTTGAGCCACGAGATTCAGCCTGGAAAGCTTGTGACATGACGGTGGCTCAGGGTCTGAAATGCAGATCTAGAAACTTCATGCTGGGACCGTGATGGGAATAACTGAGTTTTGGAACTTGTGGTTTGTCATCCTCAAACTCACATAATGGTGATTTGTGTCAGAAATTTAATGTACTAGTCTACAACACCACATCTTTTAAGCATTTGGTATGTGCCAGTCTAGTCTGCAAGTCTAGAACCTTATTTAGGTTCTCAACGTGTAGTTCCCAGACCAGCAGCATCAACATTACCCGGTAGCCTGCTGAAAATGCAAAGATAGCCCTTACCCCACCTTGCTGAGTCAGAATCTCTGGAGTAGGGCAATTTTTAGTTTAGCAAGCCCTTCAGGTGATTCTGGTGCACAGTAAAATTTGAGAACCTCTATTCCTAAATTACAGTTTGAGATTACAAGCAGTGGTTTGCAATGCTGCCTGAATGCATATTAGATTTACTTGATGCATATCTCACCCTACAATTGAACAGAATCTCTATTTATTAGCACCCTCTTTAATCACTTTTTCATTTATCTGGCTTTTGTCTTAACTATGACTGTGCTGGAGTTGCCACTGACAACATTATGATGTCCAATGATCTTCCTGAAATTTGTTCTATTAAATTTTTCTTAAATGAGCTTTTATTTCTAGCTCACAGTCTAACTGAAGGTCTAATTTTATAAAAAGTATTTCAGGTGCCCAAGAAGTTCAAATATCCCTAGAGATCTTTCCTGAGCAACTACCTGATTTTCCCTTTTTAGTTTTATCTCTCTAGCTTGAAGATTTTTTTCCCTGGTCCAGATGGACTCCTTAAAGAGAAAAAAACAAAAATCAGTAATTGCAATTTACAAGTAAAGATTCCAATATAAAAGAGCTGAATGGAAAATATTAATAAGGCTACAAAGGCTAACTACAATTCAAGTGTTTTTTGTTTTTGGTTGGAATGATAGCAAGTCAGTGTGGTAAGCCTGGTTATCTTGTACTGATAAAATTTGATTGGAAAACAGCTCTGCTCACCACAATTCCACAAATGCCACTTACTTATCATCAGGGAAATGCAAATTTAAACCACAAACAGATATCACCTCACACCTGTCAAGATGGCTGTTATCAAAAAAACAAAAGACAACAAGTGTTGATGAAGCTGTGGAGAAATTAGAACCATTGTACACTGTTGGCGAGAATGCAAAATGGTGCGGCCACCATACAGATGAGTATGGAGTTTCCTCAAAAAAATAGAAATAGAACTACCATGTGATCCAGTAATCACAAAAATAAATTCACAGCTAATTCACATATTAGAACAGTTTCCATCAATCAACATTTGTGCACTTAGAGATTTGCATACACCTCATATACTGTCCAAACGCCCCTCTCTCCAGGCATCCAATTTTCAGCAAATCCATTATAGTTGCAAAGCCAAAGTACGGGAAATACAGCTGGAAACTTCAGGGGAAAAGGGAGATCCTGACTTAAACCGGAAATGTTCCCTCAACAACACATGAGGGCCAGAAGGAGGTAAAGTTTTTAAATCTAAGGGCCCAAGTACACAACTTAATTTCTCTGCACCTCAATTTTTTCATTTGTTAAATGAGAGTAAGATTACTTCTGCAGGTACCTCACAGGATTGTTAAATGTTAAGTAAGAACTGTCCTGGTCCTGAACAGTGGTGCATAACACATCTTCAGTGTGGAATCCAAGAAGAAAGTCCTTTAGCTCTTTTCTATCACAATGTTGTACAAAGGAGTGCTGATTATATTTGAGAGGACCCAGTGACCAATCCACATGGACAGAGACTCTCAGGTGAAGGAGGCTGAAAGCCTGGCATTTTTCAGGGTGTACTGAAAGGAAACATGGCCTTCTATAGAAAGCAAGAAGAATTTCTCACCTAAAGTCTGAGCAAATGCAAAAGTGATATCTAAGACACAAGGCATCATGGATAAGATTGTATATAACCATGCAGAACAAAGCATATATGGTTCTTATTATAGGTAACATTAATTATAGGAGTAGCCTTTACTCAATGTTCACTATGTGATGTTCATTTAATTCTGCCATCCAGTCTAGGAGTTAAATATGGGTATGTCCATTTTAAAGATCAGTAAAGTGAGGCTTGGAGAGGTGAAGTGACTTACGGTCACACAATAAATGAAATGGATAAATGTTAACGCCGGGGTTTGACATCAGATATTTCTGACTTCAGAGCCAATGTTCTTAATTGTTACGGAATTGATCTGCAGAGTATACTGTCAGCTATTTCCAACTTATTTTACTTTCAAGTTCAGAAAGCCTCAAGCTAAAGACTTCTTTCATATATAGCTATATATAGCTACCTGAACTGGAAAGTCTATGAAAGAGACTGAATATTTGTGCTCCCTCAAAATTCATATGTTGAGACCTAATCCCCAATGTGATGCTGTTTGGAGGTGAGGATTTTGATAGGTGATTAGGTCATGTGGGTGGATCCCTCATGAATGGGATTCGTACCTTTTAAATAAAGGCCCAAGAGAGTTTCTTCACTCCTTCTGCCACATGAATACACAATAAGACCACCATATATAAACCAGGAAGCAAGCCCCGACTTGACACTGAATCTGCCAGTGCCTTGATCTTGGACTTTAGTTTCCAGAACTGTGAGCAATAAATTTCTGTTGTTGTTCATATCCAGTCTATGGTATTTTGTTATAGCAGGCTGAACGGACTAAGACACTCTACCCAATTACTGCAGTCAGAGTTCAGGTATATAGACATTCTAATTTAAAAAAAGATTTGTTTAAGAAGATGTATATATACAATGGAATATTTCTCAGCCATAAAAAAGAATGAAATATTGCCATTTGCAGCAACATGGATGACCTAGAGTTTACATACTACGTGAAGTGAGTCAGACAGAGAAAGATAAATATTATACAATATCACTTCTATATGGAATCTAAAAAATAATACAAATTAATCTAGATACAAATAGAGAATCATGAATTCCAAGGACTGGGGCAGTTCACAAATACAAAGCCCCTTGTATATGAGAGCTTGATCCCCTGGAGGAAGGACCCTATTAAACCATAACAATTTAAACTGTGTTTCTTCCCCTTCAGTCTTCTCCAAAGGGGCTGTGGCCATTTACCAGAGTGACTGTGCACTGAGCAAGGGAATTACCGGACAATAGCTCTGAACTGACACTAATTCCTGAAGACTCAAAATGCCCGTCTATAGGACACCAGTCAAAGTAGGGGCTTATGGAGGTCAGATGATCCATGAAGTCTGGGCTCAAGTTCATACTACTGTGGATACAGAGTGATCTACAGTGACCCACATGCTCTCTACAACAAATGACATGTGTGTGTATGTGTGTGTGTGTGTGTGTGTGCATGAGCTAGTATGTGTTGTCAGCTGGTGAATGCATCCACATGTAGAGTGCATTTTTTTTAAAATAAGAAGAGTATAAAGCATCAAACACATGGTTAGTAGATAACATTATATTTAGTCAAGCATTCATGATTCCAAATTTCTAAATAATGAATTTGGTACTAGGAAAACCTTTTATGTGTGATGCCCTGTATTTTTCACCTCCCAACCAAAACTTCTGGTGATGAGAAGCATCTGACTGATAGGAGATCTTTTTCAGGGTGCAAAGGGAAAGCAGCAGAAATCACAATTTCAGAGCTTCACCCATATTTCACTGTCACACAGATACTGAAATATGCCAAGGATAGGAAATAAGATTCTAATTCTCTAACAAACTATAGTGTGAGAGATGAAACTTGCTCCCTCCTCTTCCATGACTGTACAGAAATACCATGCCTAACAGCAGTAGTGATGTTCAACGGTGATTCCCAAATCTATTGTTTATTTTAAGGCACAATTTGAAATTTTACTTTATTTCCTCAATTTTTTTCTCTTTATGGTAACTAGGATGCCTATATATCCTGGCATCCTGCATTATGCCTATGTCCTGACATCTCATCCAAACTGAGCACCCAACACTCTTATCAAAAGTATCGCTGTCTCAGGGATAAACAATCGCCCTGTATAACTCAGGGGAAACTTTATCCATGTGAATTTTCATGATCCTTTTTGAAAAAAGGAAAATAAGAAATGCAGAGTCTTTGCTTTGAGATTGATAAAAGATCAAATGTCTTTTCAGTCAAGTAAGATAAGGTGAAAGACCTACTCTTATCTTCATGCTTTTGAGCCCATAAAATCTGACACAGGATGCAACTCTCACCCCAGTTGTCCATAAGAGTGATTTCTTATTGCAAGAGATGGACTTCAACCTCATGGCAAATTAGAAAAAACAAATGCTAAAGTCTGTTTTTGCTCTCACTTTTAAACCAGTATGGCAATAAATTAATCCCATGCTTGGCCTTTTGGTAAGTTATCTCCAAGTCAGAAGAGTGAGGGCTCTTAAGTGCTGCAGAGGTGTCAGGGGTCCATGTTCAAAGGTCTCCTTTTCGCTAATCTGTTGTAGGTATTGAAGTGGCATTACAGAGCGCCCATCACTGCCCATGTCACAGACTCTCGTATATCAACATCTGGAGCAGAAGCAGTAAGGTCAGATGTTTCTGCTGGAAAGGCAGCTACCAGCTTCAGACAAGAACACTTGTCAGCTCAAACATTTCAATACATGAGATGGAGACCTTCAAACTGAGAGTAGCTGAAGGGTAGTCCTATCAAACTTGGCTTCGTTTTCCTTCTATAGTAATGTGTCTTTCTCCCCATCCATTTTCTCACTTACGTCAGTGTCAGGGTCTCACTTCCCATCCTTCAAGGCTCAGGAAGAAAGCTACCCATCCTGAAAGGCTTCCCCCATCTTCAGTTATGCCCCTATAATATTTTATGCTTCTCTCCTAGCTCTTACCCTCTCTTCCTTAAATGATACTGAGTCCTGTGCACACCTGTTTCCCATGACCAACAAGTGTAAGTACCTTGAGAACAGGAGCGTGTCCTATTCATCTCCGAATTACTTAACTCCTACAACCACTGCCTACTGTAAAAGTAAGTAGTTGATTTGACTGAATTGATGTTCACCACCTGACACTCTTCTTTTTATTAATTTTTCTTTCATTTTGTAAGTGGAACCAGTGTGCTCACAGTTAGGGAGTAGGTGCCAGCCTGCTGTCAAACCCTTTGGAAAGATTCTCTTAGGTACCTAGTTGAGTCCTCAAGCTAAAGGCATATCTTAATGTGTAGAGCAGCTATTCCTAGATTTTCTTTACAGTGTATTATGCTCTTCTAAACATAATCCACAAGACATCAGAAGAAGTAGAGTTATCAAAAGGTAACACCCAGTGCATTTAAAACATTGCTGTTGAGACAATTATGAAACCCTTGATTTAAACAGCATGATACATGATAAGTAAAATGATCAGGTTCTTCTGCATTCACTGCCTAGGGCAAACTATTGTTTTTGCCTTTTTCTATAATTGGCAATAGACGGTAGAATGCACTATCCTTAAGTGTGTAACTGGATGAACTTTTACATATGAATATACACATGTAACTATGACCCTAATCAAGATGGAGAATATTTCCAAGATTGTAGAAGGCCTTCTTATATTCCTTCACAGTCAGTAACCACCCCTCCCCTAGAAAGATAACCACTATTCTGACTCATCACCATAGATTAGATTTGTCTTTAATTTATATGAATGAATTAACAATATGTACTCTTTTTCACCTAGCTTCTTCCATTCAATGTTGTCTGTGAGATTCATTCATATTGTTGCATGTAGCTGTACTTAATTCATATATATATACATACACACACATATATATATATGCAGATACTACCAAGCAGTTTTTCAAAGTAATTTTTATCACTTTACACTCCCTCTAGCATTATATGAGAGTCCCCTTGTTCTCCATCAACTTGCTAACTTGCTAACACTTGCTATTGTCAATTCTTTTGATTTTAGCCATTCTAATTAGTGATAGTTATCTCATTAAGATTTTAGTTTATATTTCTCTTATAAATAATAAAGTTTATCCATTTGCATTTGTAAATTATCGATATAGATAACTGTTTTTATGAAGTGCCTGTTCAAGAAATGTTGAGGGTTAGGGGACTTGAGGAAGGACAGGGAGGAGGGAAAGGGAATTCATGAAGCAGACAGCTGAGAGTACTGATCACTCACCTCACTGCACAAACCAAACAGAAGAAAATATCTGACTATTTAATTTAACCTGACTTTTGTAGGGGACCCTCATGACTGGGAATGTAAACTGGTACAGCTACTATGGAAAACAGTAAGGAGATTCCTCAAAAAATTAAAAATAAAGCTACAATATGATCCAGCAAGTCTCCTTCTGGTTTTTATCCAAGGAAAGGAAAACACTAATTTGAAAATATATATGCACCCTTATGTTCATAGCACCACTATTTACAATAGCCGAGATAAGGAAACAACCTAAGTGTGCACTGATGGATGAATGCTTAAAGAAGATGTAGTATATATGCACAATGGAATACTATTCAGGTGTTAAAAATGAATGAAATTTTGTCATTTGTAACAACATGGATGGACCTTGAGGGAATTATGCTAAGCAAAATAAATCATATAAAGAAAGACAAATACTGTATGACTTCACTTATATGTGGAATCCAAAAAGCAAACAAACAAAACAAAACAAAAATCATAGATACAGAGAACAAAATGGTGGTTGCCAAAAGGGAGGGGGATTGGGGAGTGGACAAAATGGGTGAATGGGGTCAAGAGGTACAAGCTTACAGTTATAAAATAAGTCACAGGGATGTAATGTACAGCATGATGACTACAGTCAGTTTTTGTAGAACATACTTGAAAGTATGTTGAACATACTTGTATGTTCATACAAGTTCATACTTGTATGAACATACAAGTATGTAGAACATACAAGTATGTAGAGTATACTTGAAAGTTGCCCAGAGAATAAATCCTAAAAGCTAACTTTATATGGGGATGGA